>NW_006239191.1:655579-683661 GCF_000226075.1 Solanum tuberosum | reverse complement strand
TGTGGGGGGGCGGGGGGGGGGGCAGGCGCAATTCAACAAAGTTTAGACTTCTTAATTCAGATATATGTGTATATTTTATCAGATACATGTGTATATTTTATCAGATACATATACACTTAATCAGATATACTGATAAATTAAATACATATAATCTTAACTCAATAATGTGTCAGATACATGCGTAAATCTACAATACATGTATACTGATAAAAACTAGATACATATAATCTTAACTCAATAATGTGTCAAATACATGCATAAATCTTCGCTTATTATTTTCATGAATAGTTACTTTTTTTCGAGCAACATTAAACCTCGAAGTAGGAAAAATGGTAAACAACCTAATACAGAAACATTTCGAATACATTCCTGGTTGGTTCGACATCTAACCACAACGGTGTTTGCTTCACCTTATTTGGAGAATCACTAGCCATGAAAGTAAATTATGAAAATTCTAACTCAATGAAGTTTTACCTTAAATTTTGAAAATTAGAAGACAAAATAAATTGAAATTTGTCACGTCAGCACTAGCGAACCCGGAATTGTCATTAAGGGGTGTCAATGGTCGTAGTAAAATAGGACTAGAACACACGACCTCAAGGAATTCTCACAACGCCTTAACCACTAAACTAAACATTTAACTTGTGTCAAGAGGTATCAATACTTGTATATATTTTTATTAAATCAAAATTTAACCTCTATATACAATTTAATTTTTCGACGAAGGGGTGTCGCTTGACACCCCTTACTCAAGGGTGGGTCCGCCCATGGTGGGGTGGGAGGTTGATGAGAGAAATGGAGAATTGATTGACATGAAATCGTTAATTTGAGATGGTTTAATAGTGCAGATAACTAATTTAAGCTATTATTTAGGAATATATGTATCTAAATATATCTTACTCAATATATGATAGAAAACTCTTAATTAGTAGTAAGATATATAATTGTTTAAATATTTAGATAAACTTAATATATATGGTAAAGGAGTTACAGGAGTACATCTAATTAGGTAGTTTTTCCATATTTTAATAACTTCTAATAGCACAATTACTAACCACTACAATTCATCAAATTACAATTAGTTACAAAGATTCATCAATGCCAAAAGTAAAACTATGGTAAGTTAGTAACTAAAACAATTTGGGGACTGTTCTCAAAAATACAAAAAGACGAATTTTAAAATAGGTCAACAATTATATTTTGGACAAAATAGGGGGTTGAAGCAAATTTTGAAATTTGATCTTTAAAATTTCTTTAAAACTACATAAATTCTATAGTCAAACTAATATTTAATCTTTTTTTAAAAGGTACTTAAAATATTTATGACTAAGCCAGAGTTTAGTCTAGTTGCAAAAATATTTTATTGTTCTTAGATAAGGGATAAAGTATAGTTTTTTCATCTAGTTTTTGATCTATCTTGTTCAACAGATTGCATTACTAGATGGTAAACTCAAACCAAATTCTCCTTATTCTCATCTCCCTCCTTCTTTCTTTGGAAGAAAGGAGATCGAGAAAAATAGGCGATTCTTGATAATTTTAGCGATTATTAGGGATTGTAAATGAATTGATTAGATCAGATTTAGATGAATTGAATTAATTACAGTCCACCCATATAAAATATAAATAAATATAGATTTAATTAAATATAATTTTAACAAAATGGTTCTAAACCATTTGTATTTTATAATATAGAAAAAAGAACAAAATAATTTATAAATTAACTTCATTCAATGAGAGGAGTATGTTCATATTTTTTCTAGACCACTCATCATAAAACTTAACTAGGTCAATTCAATACTCTCTCTCTTTTTTCTCTCCTTGCTAGTTGCTAATGGCAAGAGGGGACTTTGTTTGCGTGCACAACATTGACATGTGTGATGGAGACTTGTGTGGACAAAAAACAAAAGAACATTGGCACATGATATTTTTTTTTTGCAGGCATTTGGTTATAAAAATTAAATATTATTTATTTTATTTTAAATTTTAAAGGAGTTGTGTTGGGTTATATTTATTTTAATATATATTTTTAAATATGATTTGTGCCCCTATTTTTAAAAACTAGCAAAATTATCAAATTTAACTAATTATCTGAATTATACAATTAAATCTACACTAAAGAAAAATATCTCAAAATAGATAGTCACATAATCTCATAAATTAGATCTAATAATTAAGTTACTACATGAAATTGTAATCATTTAAATTTGTTAAATAATTCGAATTATAATGAATTCATGAATATATTAGTCCAAATAAATATTATGGATTAATATAATTGGGTTAATTATTTTAGTCCAATAAATATGAATTTAATTAAAGTCCAAATTAATTGATTTGAGTTACAATAGATGAGCCCAGTTTCATCTCATCCTAGAGGCTCAGTTTGGTGCCACGTGTCAAATGGTGTGGCATGCCAAATCAAACAAAGAAGCCAATAGGATTAAACCATGTGTCAAAATGACAAGCCCACTCCGTTAAGTTCAATATATCATGTTACTTAAATATGATTGGCCGAAGGGAAACTTGTTCTCTTCATAACACCTCTATTCCATATAGGGGTCCTCATAATTCAGAAAAGACACTAGAATTCTAACAAATAGTCAAAGAGAGCTCGTGAATCAAAACCCGCATATTTCTCTACAAGCTACAAGTTCAAGAACTTCAAGCCAGTGGCGTAGCCACATGATGGTCAAGGGTGTCCAATTGGACACCCTTCGCGGAAAAAAACCATATATACAAATAAAATGATACACGAAATGATTAAATAACATATTTTGGACACCCTTAACACAATAAGCTATTGTAGTTCGGTGGTTTCACCTACTTGGAATGAGGTAGTTCTCGTGTGTTCGAATCTCACTAGTTCTACTTTTTGAAAAGAGCTATTTCTGGACACCCTTTGTGAAATTCCTGGTTTCGCCACTGCTTCACACATTCAAGTTTAAGAACGATCAAGATCAAGACCATCAGATTCAAGAACAAGCTTGAAACCCTTGAATTCAAGTATAAGTCAAGTCAAGATAAAGATAAAGTTCAAGTTCATCAAAGATTCAAGAATAAACTCCAAAACGCTTGAATCCAAAATCAAGTTCAAGAACAAATTCAAGATCAAACTCAAGAACCCTTAAATTTATATCTGAAAAGATGAATTAGTGAAATCATAGAGATTGTAACACTCATATTCTGAAATCAATAAATATTATTGTTGCATCATTTTTCGGGCTTGATTATTATTTTCTCAACTCAAATTTTATTGTCTATAAATTGTGGCATGTCCGGTGGGACAATCTCTACTTCTCATCTCAACTTTTCAAGTATCAAAGAATATCGAGATGACTTTCAAGAAGATCAACTCTCAATCAATTGCCTCTAAGGTCACTAACTCTAAGTTCTCTACTGAAGTCGAAGGAATCCCTGGTGTTACCCTTGGAAATTTCGAAGTTATTACGAGGAGCAAGGTAACTATGCTGGGAAAACAAACACTTCAAGTGTCGTCCACATCAAATTCTATTTTTGAGTCTTCGACTCCAAAAGGATCAAGATCCTTCACAAATGCTTTAGAAGGAGGAAGCAGTGTTGCTGAAAAGATCAAGAAGACCTTATCTCTACTTGAGAAAATTGGTTCCAAGAGCTCTACCACAAAGGGAAACTATGATTTAATAAGTGGATCATCTCTAAATATATCATGTAATGTAAGTCCGTTGAAGATCAACTTGTGTGAAAACCCATGTACTCTATTACATCCCCAATGATCAGCAAGCAATGATAACTTAACTGATGCTTCATCCACGGAGGAACAACTTGTAAATCTGGCGAAGTTAATTGAAAGATTGACAAACATGTATACCACTAAGAGTATCGAATTGATAAGTTGATGGATAGGATGGAAGGCTTTTTGATGGAGAAGCTAGTCATGTGTCTGAAAAAGGTGTTGAAGTTCAAGAGATAAAAAATCCTGCGAAGCAAGTACCGCTTGTCAAGGAGATGCTAGTTTCTTCTGAAGGAATGATCCCGCTCGATCGTTTGAAGGAGTTCATTGAAGGGACCATCAAAGATAAGTATGAAGTCTCCACCAAATCTTCTCATATTTATGTCAAACCATACACTATAAGAATTGATAACTTCAAAATGTCTGCTGGTTTTCAACCTCTCAAATTTCAATAGTTTTAGGGTAAAGGAAATTTGAAGCAACATGTTGCACACTTTTTGAAGACATGTAATAATGCTGGAACCTATGGAGACCATCTTGTAAAGAAATTTGTCCGCTCTTTATAGGAAAATGTGTTTGATTGGTACACGAATCTCGATCCCAATTCTATCGACATTTGGGAGCAATTAGAGCACGCATTTTTCAATCGCTTCTATAGCACAAAGTGTACAATGAGCATGGTAGAACTCACGAATACTCGCCAAAGGAAGGATGAATCGGTTATATATTTCATAAATCGATGGAGAAATGTGAGCCTAAATTGCAAAGATAGACTTAGTGAAGCTTTTGCAATAGAATATTGAATTTTTGTGGGACTCTACAAGATGTGTTCAAATCGAGTTGGGACTCTATAAGATGTGTCCAATTTCAATTAGGATTTTTGGAGGCTATTCAACCTAAACTCTAGTTCATGCCTACTATATTTCCTTAAAGAGGTATCTCTAATAATCCGCAAATTCTTGAAACATTCATAAAGAGATCAAATTCAAATCATCCTAGTTCGATAAATAAGTCACTAATGACCCTCGAATCATGGATAAATCTTATGAGAGAAGAATCAAGGGAACAAACAGATTTGTACACATATTGTTTTATCAACAAAATATTCATGCTTCTTCATATTTTGCTTGTGGTTGATTTATTTTTCATATGTTTAAAATTTGTTGCAAACAAATTGGCACGCCTAGTGGGACCAAATCTACCCTTCATCTCTTCTCTCACAAATTAAATCTGTAAATTTGAAGTCACAAAACCGCAAAGGTGTAAGAATGAGTACTTCAAGTCTCGTCTTTGAGTTTCATGAAGTCTACACTCCGAAAAGCATTGAAACAGGGGACATTTGTAGACATTGAATTTTTGTGCAGCTCTACAATATGTGTTCAATTCGAGTTGAGACTCTACAAGGTGTGTTCAATTTCAATTAGGATTCTTGGAGCCTACTCAACTGTGACCCTAGTTCATGCCTATATAAAGGGTACTATATTCCCTTAAAGAGGCATCTCGAATATTTTGCAAATTCATAGAATATTCATAAAGAGATCAAATTCAAATCATCCTAGTTCAAGAAATACACCACTAATAACCCTCAAATCACGTCTTATGAGAAAAGAATGAAGGGAACAAACAAATTTATACCCATACTAGTAAAATTATCCACGCTTCGTGCGGGAATTTAATATTACGGAATTTATAAAATAATACTTCAAATCTATTTGTCATTAAAACTAAAACATTATATTATCTTACATACAAGATTACGTAGTAACAAACAATAATAATATAAAGGAAAATGAAAATTGCTTCTTATCATTTATCCTTAATAACATAAGCATAAATTAATGACTGTAAAAATACATACCATAATCTGTAACATAAACAATGACGTCAGTGAGCTACTCAACAGGAGCAAAGTACACAAATATTTAATTGTGAAGAAGAAGAGATTTGGAATTTTTGTTATTTTAAAATGAGAGGAAATTCCTCTATTTATAGACAACAAAAAGTAGTGTGAACAAATTTTTATCGTGCCTTATTAGAAATGTTACAACTTTTTGGAAAAGTTACAAACCTTCGGAAAGGTCACAACCTTTCATAAAAGTCACAACTTTTCATAAAAGTCGCAACTCTTCATTAAAATCGCAACTTTTCATAAAAGTCGCAACTTTTCATAAAAGTCGCAACTCTTCATAAAAGTTGCAACTCTTCATTAAAGTCACAACTTTTCATAAAAGTCACAACATTTCATAATTGTCACAATTTTTCATGAAAGGGGAAGGGTAGTTTTGGAAATAAATAAATTAAAAGGGAATTTCGGTTTGTGGTGGCGCCACATAGGCGGGCCTAAGGTTCTCTTTTATATATATATATTTTATTTATTTTATTTTATTTTATCAATAAAATATTATTGTTTCTTCATATTTTGCTTGTGGGTGATTTATTTTCCACATGTTTAAAATTTGTTACAAACAACAATACATAAATATTTTTTTTCAGTTTAGTAGGCATTTGGACATGCAATTTCATCTCGTGATTTGAAATCAGGTGATGAACTAGTGTTTGAAAATACGATTTCACCTCATAATTTCATATCATGAGATGAAATTTCAAATTCTCTAAAAAAAGTTTGAATTGGAAATTTGATATCATGATTTCACATTTTTCAACTATAAAAATTTACCCACAAGTTTATATTTTGTAAAAAGAAATCCACTATTATATATCTACATATTTTTTTGCGAGAAAACCAAAGGAGTGATGAAATATTCATGGAATACGAAAAAAAATGATATAGATTACTAATGATATTGACCATATTCAATTTTATTAAAGAGTAATACACTACAACTTTTGTTCAATTTTATCTTTTTATTGAACTAAAGTTTGATCGATAGATATTATAGTCTTTTAGAATAACATTGTGATAGTGTATTATACTTTTGTTATGAACTTTTACTTATCGGTAAGATTGTATAAAAAATTGGGGTAATTTTGATAGTTTTCACAATTTACAGAGTTTTATGTTTATAAGCAAAAAAATGCAACTTAAAAATTCAAATTGCATGTCCAAACAAAACTTCAACTTCATCTCATATGATTTCATATCATGATTTCATCTCACATGACCAAGTGATCCCTTATTTAAAATTTTGAAAATTGGAGTCAAAGATGGATTTGTTTTTTATTGTAGTTTTTGCAAATAATAGTTGTTGTTTGAAAGTACTTTTCTAAAAAAAAAAACATAAAATACTATTTAAACATGAAATATAATTTAAATAAATCATTTTTATAATAAAAAAATTAGAAAAAAAATTGAAGAAAAAAAGGTAAGGAAAACAGAATTTTGATATTTTCCAAATTTCAAATACAATTTATAATTAAATATTAATTTTCAAATAAAGTAAAAACAATCAAGAAAAAGTATATACATGGCCAAGCGATTGTTTTTTCTTTGGTTTCCCATTCATTTTCCAAAGTCCACATTGAAGCCCCGACTAAATCTGGATCGTGCATTACAGGGCCCATAAGATTTTCTACATACCCAAGATTTGAACCCGAGACCTCTAGTTAAAGATGGAGTAGTCCTATCACCACAAGCCATGTGGCGGTCAAGCGGGTTACTATCAAATAATGCCATTAAAAAAAATTCTACCTTACAAATAGGAAAAACAATATAATAAAACCTCTTTATCTTCCCTATTTCTTTCTTTCATTCACCATTATCCAAATAATGTGACATCAAATATAAACACATTATCAACTAATTATTTAAAGGTTTATTGAGCTAGTTGGATTCTGAGGTTATCAACAAGTGCAACTAATGTCAATGTATTTATTTATGTTAAGGCGTGAGGTGTACAATAGTTCATTTAACATTATATTATAAGTTTTCTATTGTTAAAACTCTGAATTTATGGACCTTATGTATTTGGATAATATAGTTGTCAAGGGTAGGTGTTGCAGCTTAATCGCCTTATCATCTCACACACTTGCCTTAGTTGCATATATAATTCAACTAAATATTATTTTAAATCATTATGCCAAGTAGACTCTTTCATTACATATACACAATATTTATTTAATTATACACACGAGAATAAGAAGTTTTTCATTTATAATATGAGTTTAAATGGAGTAGTAAGTTAGTAATATTTTTTTTAATTATTATTTCTATACAAAACCTAAAACATGGAATATGCCAAAACGTCACCTAGCAATCACAATATTGGAAAGGAACATATGTATATACTTGAAATCATATGTTAATTGACCTAGCTAGTGGAATGAATAAGTCTGTCTTAGTTGAATTCGAGCCCAAAAATAAAAAAATATTTATCTTTTAATTAATTAAAACCGAACGTGAAAAGAAAAATAATTAAAAGGAACTCTTTGATCATAGGTGATCGAGCTTCTACAATTGTTGTGTTGGAGTCAAAGCAATGACAACTATAAAGTCTCAATTGTAGCAAGTTTAGGTTGGGTAAGTGAATTATGAAAATGCAGCTACATTCTCTACCACAAAAAGTTCTTTTACATGCTACATAAAGAGTTGTTTTTTTTTTGTGGGGTTTAATTCATGTGGTAGTAAATCCCATGTGCCAAATTATTTGGCCACTTGGGAGCAAGCAAAAATTGGTGGAGGACAAAATTTAGTCTTTCTTTGTTAAATAATATAAAGACAGTTATTCTCTAGTGAACCAAGAATTCCTAAAGTATATACGCGGGCTTTAAAGTAACCATATCATAATTGCAGCTAATTAGTACTCCCTTGTTCAATTTAGACTTGTCATTTTTGATAAATCAAGAAAAGACAATATTATATCCTCAATTTATTTAAAAAGTTAATATTTTTGAAAAAAAAGTAAAAACCTTTGGATTTTGAAATTCTATTAATTTAATAGGGATAAAATGATAAACTCACTATGTCAATTATTATTTTCATAATAGGTGTGTCAAGTAAAAAAATGGACAAGTAAACAGAAACAAAGGGGGTACCGTACCGTCTATATAGATCATATTTTTCTATGTTGCGCATTGTTCGCTAGGTCTTCATGAATTTGATCTGGATGCATTAATGTCTCAACCTTATGAGCTTAAGTGTAAAAGTGGAGGCAAATTTAAATGTAAAACTAAGAATTGTTCAGTTATATGCATGCTAAGTATAAAAGTAGCTCGAGGCAAATTCAAAATCTAAAGCTAGTTACTCGTACACACAATAATGTTCAGCAAGAAAAGTCCAAATTCCATAAACTTATTTCCAAAAATAGGAAGATCAACCACCAAGAGGAGCTTAGTCATATAAGATTCTCAGTATGTTCATGTTACACAAATCCTAATGTTACAAAGAGTGGGAGACACCAACTCATCCAGACCATGGAAAGGATGACATTTATTCCACCTTTTAATACATACTAGTATTATACAACAATACACTTGTTATGCTACACACAACAGCTCTGGGATCAAGTAATTTGGAATCATGCTAACCATTTTCCAATTATTTGGCCATTAGCCACTTACTATGTCAAGGAATTAATCTTTGGTAAAAACATGCACTAAGGAGCAACAGCTTTCTCAACTTGCACATGCTGAGAGAACTAGTCCAGAGTTGTAAAAGACGCCAGCATATACAAGTCGAAAAATGTTGGAAACAGCTGGTTTAAGACTGTTAGAAAGATGCCGATCAATCCCCCCATACTTGCTCTCTCCTGTGTCAAGTTCCATTAAAGGATCAGAGGCATTACCAGAATTTCACCAGCATGCAATTTTAAGAGATATTACAGGTTCTTCTCTTACTGTGTGCTGTAAGCTCCTAGCCAACACACTTTGGACCTTTGCGTGTCATTGGCAGGTCGAGGATAATCAGGAAATAGCATCTTTCTGATTCTCTGATATACTGGATTTCTCCATTCATAAGCTTTAACATTTTTCTGCACATGCTCAGTCCTAAGCCTTCCTGAGTTACCCACCGACTGCTGTGGAACATGTCTTGAACCAATTCAGGAGGAAGCCCTTCGCCAGGGCATATAATCCTATGCCAAAAGAAAAAAGAGATTATTTAATAGTTGAGGTAGTATAGCACACCAAAAAGTGTGCAACTGCCGAAACTTAACCCCTAGAACTCAATTTTCTAATACAAGGAAAGAGTTGATTCGAAAAACAAAGTGCAACCTAGGATGCTAGTAAAACACTAGCAAGATGAATATTTTGGAATAACTCAACCTCTAGGAAAGCTAATAAAGTGAGATCTAGGATGCTAGTTAACACCAAAACCTGCAGAAGTATTTGTTTGGGGATACGTTTATGTCTCCAATGAAAAATGCTTGGCAGTTATTAAGTACCACATTCAAGCACCATGATAAGGTGTATAAGATTAAATTTACAAAACTAAAAGATTAAGGCTATGCTTCTACTAATTCCTGTCGCTGGCTTGAGATTATAGTATCTTAGTTATGAAGTCCATCAACGCTCGTCTATAAGCAGTTGTATTTACTCAGTTCATTACAAGCTTATACTTCTGTCGTTTCAGTTCAAAACTGGAAGAGAAACTTTATAGATGAAATGCAAGTTTGAGGTGGAGAGTATGTTTTTTCCTACTCCAAACACAGGAAAATAAGCGGAAAGATGAAAGACGAGCAATGGCAAAGTCGAGTTAAAAGAGCTCAACAAACAAAAGAGATGCTGCCCTGATCTCTTTTTTTTTTAGACGGTAAAAGTACTGCCCTGATCATTTTACCAAAGTCAATTTACATCTCGAGATCTTTATCTTATCCAGCTCTCAACTAATTGCAGTATTAGTTCTTGCTTGAGCTAGGTCAGCCGTCAGCTTATACAACTTAGAACGGAAGCATGAGTTAACGTCCTTTACAGCAAAAACAGAGTGAGCTTGAGAAAAAAAGATGAAGAGCATTGACGAAACAGAATGTTTTAAAGGCTATGCAGATAGATAGGTTATATATGTACGGGACAGAACTAGACTAAAAGGTAAGCTACCAGGTGGCACATACAGAAAATAAAGGAAAAAAATTTAGCAGAAAACTGTATAAACTTTCACTTTATAGGTTGAAGCTGCCACTGATGAGTCAATGGAAAGCGATAGAAGAAGGGAGATGATACATATGGATAGGAGATGAGGTATGAAAAGAGAAGGCAGGGTAAAAGCTATGCCAAAGAGAAGTGGTACAAGTCTAAAAGGCACCTTTCACTTAAGTTCGTATCTTATAGGCTTATAGTAGGTCTAAACATACATGAAATTTCCTTTACTCCTAACATTACATCAATATTCATTGGATCAAAAATCTCATATTCTGACATGCCTGTTGGAGCAATCAGAAAGTAGACTATAGAAAACAACCCTGAAATAAATGACTCAAATAAGCAGCAGATGGCATTCAAATGAGGACCGAAGACTTCTTCAAGAACCATTTAAAGAATCAAGGTTGCATGATAAAGGGGGGAGTTATCTATTAATTTAAGGCATCTGCATGTAGTTGCAGGAGAGAAGATTAAAGAATGCACCTGAGATCAATATGCACAACAGTTACTCCATCAGATATTGGCATCATACTTGGTCGAAGTTGGATTTCTACCCACCCATCAGGTGATGGTGCATACCGTACCATGTTCAACAAGAAATCTGCCAAGACCTGTTGAATTCTCACTTGATCACCATGTACTGTTAATGTCTTAATTTCCTCTGGTATATCACGGATTAACTGCACGCCTTTTTCCCTCAGCAATAACATCACTTGGCTAACAACAGCATCTATTACACTCCCAAGAAAAAAATCTTCTTTCTCAAGGGTCAGTGAACTGTTAGAAGATCAAAGGTCAGTCAAATTCTGAAAGGAAAAAGGTTGCTAATACTACATAGAATTGAAATACACACCCATAATCCCCTCCAGCAACCTACAGAAGAACACTATAAAAAAGAAGAAAGAAATCCCAAATAGTTAATTTCAAATACTATAATGCAGTGTTGCCAAAAGCAAAAAGCGCAAATAAACCATTGGGATTTTAACCACAAAGCACAAATAAAGTGTGGCCTTTAATGAGAAAAAAAAATGCAAACGAAAAATAAATAAAGATATATGCATATATTTAGTCCAAGACAAATAATTATAAGAATGAATGACAAATATGAACAAAGAAATTGAATTTCTTTTTATATAAATTGAAATATCAATTCTTTAGTGTTAAGAGGCTAATTGGCAAGGAAAAGTATGCCTCAGAACCTTGATGACGACACTGAAGCACACATTAAGCTAGGCGAAGCGCTCAACACATTTTGAGCCTCGCTTCAGGGCTTAAGCGCACCTTTGACAACATTGTTATAATATCAATTGCAGGCTATTGCTCTTTTAAGAGAAACTACCATGTTTATTACTTTTGACTCCAGAGTTAAATTTACTGTTTTTAGTTGATGTCTAGCGAAACCAATCTCTCTACCTTTTCAAGGTAGGGGTAAGGTTTGCGTATACACTACCCTCTCCATACCCCACTCGTAGGGTTACACTGGGTATGTTGTTGACTCCAAAGTTACACTAGAAGATATTATATCATGGATAAATAGCTACTCCCTCTATTCCACTTCATGTGACGCTCTTTCTTTTTAGTCAGTTTCCCGAAAGAATGGAACTTTTTATATTTTGGAAACAGTTTTAACTTTAAAGTTCCCACTCTATCCTTAATGACATGCTTTTAGAGCCACATAAATGGTACATTCTGTATAAGGTCACATGTCCATAAGTTTCAAAAAAATCTTTCTTTCTTAAACTCTATGCCCATGAAATGGAGAAAGTATTAGTTTAAACTATATTGGTGGACTTCCAAAAATGTTGCTGCACCATGTCAGTACCTCCAAATATGCATAATTTTGGAGGATCTAACATGCACCCAGCGCCATTTTTTGGAGGATCCGAGCATCATTGGTTTTGAGAGAACTTATTAGCAAGCATAATCGAATAAGAAAGACTTACCCGTCCTCAATGTTTTCCAGATCAACATCCCTAATGATCTTAGACATCTGCCTCTCACAAGCAGCACTTGTCTCTAGATACTGCTTCTGATTTTCTGTCAAATTTGTGGCCTCCAACAATGAATTTGTAAAGCGTATACCATTAAGAGGACTTTTTATTTCCTGACAAATGTATGCCAGCTCTTTCATCTGAGAATAGCACTTCTTTTCCTGTTGCCTTTGAACTCTTAGAGCTTGCTGCAGTTCGGGACTGGCTATCTGTATGAAACAGAAAGCCCCAATAGTATCGCCCTCCATATTAACTCTCTTATTTGCAGTCAAAAGAGCTTGCACATATTTCCCATTTCGGTCAAAAAAGGAAAATGGAAACTTGTCTGTATCCTGGCCTCCAATTGCATTATGCAACACGATCATGAACTTTGTCATGGCATCTGGGCCCTTGAGCCGACAACAACTTCCAAAAATCTCACCAACTAACATTTTTCCAACAATCTCCCCTCTAGACCAACCAGTGAGTTTTTCCATGGCAGTGTTCCACTCGGAGCAACAAGTGTTCTCATCTGATGCAAATATTGGAGGGATCAGAGGATTGGGGCTGTGCACAATGGCCTTGTAATCACCTTGGATGTTAATAAACTTGTCCATAACAACTTTTTCCCCAGTAACATCCTGCCCAACAAAGCAAACACCAACAATGTTGTTTGTGTAATCTTTGCTAGCGCAAGCATTAACCACCACAAAAACAGCTTTCTCCAGTTGTTCAGCTCCAAATGTCCTCAACTTTATTTCTACATTTTTATCTTCCTCGCCTGCAGTAGTATGGCTACAATATTAGTTTATTTTTCTCTTTGGTTGTCTGTTGCAGGAGTTGAGTAGAAAAGAAGCGGAGTTGATGCCAATTATTTCAGTTACAAACTATGCAAGAGTCAACATACGCAGACAATACAGAGAGCAGGGTCCCTACAATCAGGAACAAACCTAAATCTGTACTGTACAAGAGATGGTTTTGGTTAGGCAAGAAAGAAGCTAACGCCTAAGGGCACATTCTTTTTAAAGTGAACTTGTTCTACACAACTTCTACCAAAGAAAAGCAAGGATCAAAATAAACATCTATCAAATGGCACAAAGTAGAGTGGAATGGATATGAAGGATTCATATAGACGACCCAGCTAGTTTGGAAATGAGGTGTGTTGATTGATTGACTTGGTTTTGTGCATAATACCTCTCCATTAGTCGCACACCATGTCCTATCCCTCTACCCACACACACAAAGCAAGACTGCATGCTTCAGTTGACAAATTCAACAAGATGAAGTGGACCAACAGTTTTTTCAAGTTTCAAGGATTCAGAGTAAAGAAAATCACTAGAATCCCATGATTACTTCACATTCAGCTTTCGAACACAAAGAAGAGAAAAGATAAGATTATACCACTCATGCAGAGCAAAGAAACTCTACAACTTGAAAACTGTGCTATCATTTGGAAATGAAGAAAATAAATAAACAAGGTATAACCTCTTAGAGCATTGTACAGAAGCTTCTCAGCAGTCTCCTGTGATTCTTTGTACACAAGATCATGAACCAAGGACTTCCCCATTGCTTCTTCAACTGATACACCTGTCAATTCAGCGACCTTTGCATTCCACCCATTTATGTGACCTTCAACATCAACAGCAAATATGGGAGCTGTTGCAGTTTCGATCAATCTAACCATTTCTCTGGCAACAGAACTCAGTTCATCTATCCCTTGCAACTCCATTTCCCCAAGATGAGCATGCACAATAGCCTTAGAATTACTTGCCTCAGCATCCTTAAATGAATCTCGCAGAATTAGCTGCAAAGAGTGGATTGCATCCATTTCGGCATTTTCCCATGGTGAGCTCCGACTTTTAACAACTTCCAGAAATGCCTTGAAGGAAGAACGTGGATGCATTCTCTGTCCGTCATCCTTGTCTTCAGGATGATGCTTTGCACCACCCCACTTTATTTCTTTCGCTGTGTGGGAGCGAAACCAAAACAAGAAATCTTTAGAAGTTATATAAGCGACAGCCATACCACAAACTGCATCACCAAGTGAAGCTGCTCCAGGATACCCAGCATCAGCCAAACTGTCAGTACTTAAACCCGTTGAGTCTCCATGGTAAGCCAATAACCACTCCACAATGTCCTTTATCTGAGCTTCAGTTGGTGTGACGCCTAATGGATAGTACTTCCCCTGGTAGTATAGAGCAGCACCATCGCACTTCACAAGGTCCATAATACTGGGGCTTTGGGTAACAATCCCCGGTGGAGAGTCTCGAAGGAGCATGTCACATAACAGTGTTTGTGTCCTTAAAACATGTTTCTCAGACAACTGTGACGCCAATTGCAACTCCATGTTCAATTGGAGTCCAAAGGCCTGCATAAGGAATTCACATGCATACCTAAGAGGGAAAGGAATGGACCGAACAGAAGTGTGGTGTCCAACAACCAAGCCCCATAGCCTCATTGAATTTCGACCGCCACCCACAGCTTCCTCATCATTTCCGTTGATAATAACTGCCAGAGTTAATGAGGCAATAGACCCCATATTTGCCATGTACTGTGCGTGGCAACCATGAGGTGCTCTAAGTGTGGAACCAACTAGACATAAAGGCTGCATCAGTGATTCATCCTGAGTAACCCGCACAGGGGTAGCATGGCAGTCCACAATCATTCTCACCCTGTTCTGCTTAAACAAAAACCGTGAAGCTTGAGGAATATCAGTAGCAGGATAATGCAAACCGATATAGGGCTCTAAATCTGATCTTTTACTCTCAGCCACTACCTCTCCATGTTCATCCTCATGAAATTTATATACCATAACCCGGTCATACCCGGTTAACTCCCTGACACTCTCAACAACAGTATCACACAAAAGCTTAATGTCCCCACCAGGAAGTGATTGCAAATGAGAAATAGCCCTCACTGCAAGTTTCTGTGACTGCACTGCTCCAGCAATAGATAAAGCAGGGTCCTCAGTTCTAGCAGGCTCCAAATCAATGACAATACCAACATCAACCCTGTGCAAAATTGCATAAAAGGGCTTTCCAGAATTCTTGGAATGTATCCAAATTGGGTTGAGTAAAGTGATCTCACGTGCCCCAAATGCTCTTTCTAGCAAAACAGAGCTAGAAGGGGTAAAAAGGGTCCTAACATCAGTTCCAATAGTGAGGATCTCACACTTCTCAAGGCTTGGAACAGATTGTGGAGTTAAACTAAGCATTTCACAGGCATTTTCACTATAAGCTATTACACGAAAACTAGCCTCATCTACAGCTATCATACAACCAAAAGGCTGAATATGACCTCCTCTTTGAATTTTAGTCAAATAAGCAGTAATTTGCCTTTCAGGCACAGATTGTGTAGTAGTTTTAACAGACTGTGAATAATCAAAAAACTTTCCAGACTCACCAGATTGTTCAAACACAGCATGAAGCCTAGCATCAGCTGTGTACTGTGCTATAGCTTTGCTTATTGAATCTTTGTAATTTACATTACTTGTACCTGAAGATTGAGCTTGAGATGAACTATGATGGGAATGCTTTGTTCTACTTCCAGAAGCCATTTCTCTCTCCTCCACACAAATTTTTCTTGCTATTACATGGAAAAACTTGTCAATTTTAAAACCCTAAAACAAATTCAGTTGAGGGAAAACAAACTGACTTTTGGGAAACTCAAAAAAGATTGAATTTTTGGTTGAATACAGAAATGGGGTTGTCACAAATTTTATACTAGTTGCAGTAATTGAAGCAATATGGTGGACCTGTTTGTCCAACAGTATTTTTTGTTTTTTTTCTCTGAAATACTTTTTTACTCTCAAATTTAAGAAACTGCCTATACTCCAAAAATATTAATAGCTCGGTTGGTTAGTTGATTAACTACCTACACTTTTACTTTGCGTAAGAGTAATACATAAATATGATCTTTAACTTTAGTGTTAGCGGACAATTATGATCTTTAACTTTGAATGTGCATAAGTAGGTACTTAAACTTGTATAAAATTCATCCTACATGGCACCATATGTGGCTGTTTTATGTCTTACGTGGCGTTCCTACTTGTGCACACTCAAAATTGGAGGTCCATTAAAGCCAAGTTAGGATAATGCTTATGTATTATGTCTTTATTTGCCGTGGTAGCTTTTACAAAAGTATACTAAACACAAGTTCAATTTCATAAAGTTCATATAAAAAATAAAAAAAAAAGGAATATATGGGCAGATGCCTACTAAAAGTTTCTTGAAAGATTTCCAAGAAATTTGAGGGAATATGCTACAGAAGCAAAAAAGAAATGTATGTTTGTTGTTTGTTTGATCAGAAATGAAGGGGGAACAAAGGGGGGGGGGGGGGGGGGGGGGGGGGGGGGGGGGGGGGGGGGGGGGGGGGGGGGGGGGGGGGGGGGGGGGGGGGGGGGGGGGGGGGGGGGGGGGGGGGGGGGGGGGGGGGGGGGGGGGGGGGGGGGGGGGGGGGGGGGGGGGGGGGGGGGGGGGGGGGGGGGGGGGGGGGGGGGGGGGGGGGGGGGGGGGGGGGGGGGGGGGGGGGGGGGGGGGGGGGGGGGGGGGGGGGGGGGGGGGGGGGGGGGGGGGGGGGGGGGGGGGGGGGGGGGGGGGGGGGGGGGGGGGGGGGGGGGGGGG
The DNA here is from genome assembly GCF_000226075.1 of Solanum tuberosum. Classification (NCBI taxonomy): domain Eukaryota; kingdom Viridiplantae; phylum Streptophyta; class Magnoliopsida; order Solanales; family Solanaceae; genus Solanum; species Solanum tuberosum. The sequence continues at coordinate 666,328 of NW_006239191.1, read as the reverse complement.
GGGGGGGGGGGGGGGGGGGGGGGGGGGGGGGGGGGGGGGGGGGGGGGGGGGGGGGGGGGGGGGGGGGGGGGGGGGGGGGGGGGGGGGGGGGGGGGGGGGGGGGGGGGGGGGGGGGGGGGGGGGGGGGGGGGGGGGGGGGGGGGGGGGGGGGGGGGGGGGGGGGGGGGGGGGGGGGGGGGGGGGGGGGGGGGGGGGGGGGGGGGGGGGGGGGGGGGGGGGGGGGGGGGGGGGGGGGGGGGGGGGGGGGGGGGGGGGGGGGGGGGGGGGGGGGGGGGGGGGGGGGGGGGGGGGGGGGGGGGGGGGGGGGGGGGGGGGGGGGGGGGGGGGGGGGGGGGGGGGGGGGGGGGGGGGGGGGGGGGGGGGGGGGGGGGGGGGGGGGGGGGGGGGGGGGGGGGGGGGGGGGGGGGGGGGGGGGGGGGGGGGGGGGGGGGGGGGGGGGGGGGGGGGGGGGGGGGGGGGGGGGGGGGGGGGGGGGGGGGGGGGGGGGGGGGTCTATTTTTTGTTTGAATGCTTTGATTGTGAGTGAACCTTTACTTTTCTGTTGTAAAAAATAAAATTTGTTAATAATTGGTCTTTTTTTTAATTAATATTAAGATATGGAAACATATGTGGATATAGTGAAATGGGGAGTATGTTGTCAATAAAAGCAGGGTGTTTTATGTGGTTGAGAATTCATGTTTATGGAGTTGGCCACATGGGTTGAATATTAGAATGACCATTTTAAGAAATAAACATGTTTGGATTCCTTGATAGAAGTTGTAATAAAAAGGAGCAGTAAATTTTATTTTGCTGAATCTATAAGAAAGAAAGGCAAAAAGGAGAAGATAAAAAGATGATATAATGGAAATGGTGGGGGCAAAACAAAGTGATGAGTATTCCCTTTCATATCACATTGCCCCTCCCACGTGAAGGGCAGTACTATTATTGACACACAACCAATTCCTCCCTTTGTCTAATTATTCAAATGAAACAACACCCAACATGGGTGTGTTAGCCATGAACCTTCAATAAAAAGAAGATAGACCTTACAAATACACCCATCTATGCCTGCTTTACCATAGAAACTAAAATATTGCATTCAAACCTTGAAGAGTCTCATGTCAGATGGGAAAAAAGAAAGAAAAATTACTTAATTATACAAATATTCCTATCATATTTATTAATTCTTCCTATGGTTTCAAATAATTGCATATTGTCTCGTTAATTAATAATTTCATATCAGATTTCAAATCAAATACACCTAGATATATGTATTTTGCTATCAGATACACTCTGAAATACAGATACATAGGAAGAGAGCCGAGCGAGATAGGAGGAAGAGGAGTGAGAGAGTCAGTGTATCCTAGATACATGTAAATCACACGAAATACATGTATCCGGAATACTAGATACATTCTAAAATACATGATACATAGAGAGAGATGCAAGTGAGAGAGAGTCAGTTTATCCAACTACATGAGAATCCACTTGGATATAGTGTATGTGGAACAAATCACACCTTAATTTTGACCTCATGTATCTTTGGATGCGCCAGAGACATGTATCAAGATATCAAAATTTGGTACGAAAGATAATATCAAAAACTCACAAGAATGCATATAATTAGGTTCTAAACTAGTGGGATTTGTGTTGTTTTTGCAAAAAAAAAATGAGTCGTCTCCTTATACAGGCTTGAATAATTCTTCCCTCATGAGCTAGCTAACTTTTAGGGTTGAATTGAACTCAAGATCCATTTCTTAATATGGCATCAAAGTTAGGGCCAAGATCCACTTCTCAATACATATAATTACTAAATTTTCGTTTAGGCAAGTGCAAACAGTGCAGAGACACTGATTGAAAGAATCTCCTTGTAAAATTGAAATCAGGTACAACAATGGAATGACTTATTTCTTTATGACATGAAAAGAGAGAAAAACAAACACTTGAGTGGTGGAACTAAGAATTGATCATAAATGATAACTTGTCTGGTAGGAATCTCCCTAACAACTTACAAAATCATCATAGGAGCCCTTAGGAGTAGTGGAAACACTAGTCTAACACATGAACAAAACACTCACACACAACAAATGGCTAACTTAATGGTTTGAATGAAAACTATAGATTGGGAGAAGGCAACTTTCTGCCTGTTGTTATGGGGAAACTCTTCACTTTGTGTAGAGGACATCTTCCCATGGGTGACGGTACAATGGCTGCTTCAATCTCTTCTGGTCAAATGTGTGCCTGACATTTCAAAAGGTACACGTCAATCATTAATGAATTAGAATCTAGCTATCATAAACAAGAATTACTGACGGTGAATCTAAAATGGTGATTAAGCACCATCATGCAACTCACCCTATAAGCCCAATTGAACGAGCCAGGACAAAAAGTCCATTGAGGTAACCAATCTCCACTATTTCATCAATTTCTGGCTTGGTGAACATTCCACTGCCAGCAAGGAGATCCAAGAAGAGGGATCCGATGGCACCATCAACGTTGAGGACTAGGTTGTTTGCCTTTGAGAGTGTGTAAGTTTCAACCTGAACAGCATATTCCATGTACTTAACAGAAGGGAAATTTTCCCTAGCATAACGTTGCAGTAGTTCCACTCTCTTATCTCTGTTGTCACCTCTCTTAATCCTGTTACACAAGAAGTAGATGTGGAACGTCAAATTAAGTGTAGAAGCATGCCAACCCTACAAGTTCAAAAGAATTCCAAGTACATCTTTTAATTCTACAATTCTAGGATATAATCAAGAAGCTACAATATATGCTACCTGTGGCCAATTCCTGGAACTCGAATGCCCTTCTTCTTCATACTTTCCACAAACTCATATGGAGTAAGACCCTACAAACACAAAACATTTGAAAATATTTATTCATTTGGACTCAAAAGAAACCAGCAGGAACTGCTTCTAGACTGATGAGTGCCTAGGGAATGCTCATAAATCATAAGCCTTACCTTGTCATAAGCATCCTTGAAGTACCGGGCAGCATCATCAATAGCACCACCAAAACGCGGACCAATAGTCAGCAATCCTATTAAGAGACACATTAGTCCAGTTTTGATTGAAAACTAAATGAACATCTAGAAACCCGCAGACTGTAACGTACCAGAAACAAGGCAGGAAACCAAATCTTTTCCAGCCCTGGCAGTTACAATGGAATTGTGTGCACCAGAGACACAAGGACCATGATCAGCACATAACATGACGCAAATCTGCCATGAATTAACCATGACAAAGTAAATTAAGAGGTTTATAAACAGAATAATTGCCGTTGGCAGAGACTGATGGTTAAAAATAAGAGTTTATAACCTATTGAAAGAATGATAGAGTTGCAACCGTAAGAACTATACCTCAATAAAACGTGTGCAATAACGTGGTAGGCTACGTTTGAACCACAAGAGAGATATTACATCACCAACACCAAGTCCCTGCTCCACAATGGATGACATGGGTACGCCAGCATAGCAAGGCTCTTCACCTGTGAACAGAAATTGAAATTGTAGACACAATCAGCATCATTTCCGATTCTTATTTAGCCACCAGAAAAAAACATTAATCATTGATAGGAGACAAGTGAGGCTTGCACAAGTGGTTGAGCACCTTCACCATCGACTGGTAGGTTGAGGGTTCGAGTCACACAGGAGGTTAAGTGGGAACACTATTGATCCTCTGGAAGTAGGGTAAAAAAAAACATAGATAGGAAATACGCAAATCCAACTATACCTCTATCGTCAGATATTGTGGAAATGATATGAGTTGGGGCCCGAACTTTCCCACTCTTAATTGCCGTGCTAAGATCCTCAGGTATTTGAGGAGGTGTAATTTCCTTTACAGGAGTAGTCTTTCCTGCTTCAACCTGCCAAAACAAATACGGAGTGGTGTCAGAACTAAAAGCAGAGTAAAAGGCATAAAAAAACAATCTCTGCTGAATATCAAGAGACTCACTAGCTTTTCAAATGCATCTTTGATTGCTCCTTCAAAAGCTTCATACGAGGTTGGAACTATAGCTCCAGCGTCTCTGAGTGCTTGATTCTTTGCTTGTGCAGACTCCATTTCGCCACCACTCTTTGCCCCCTATTGACAAAGACCATGCAAAGTTAAACTTATGTGCATAGATTATACTGTCCAGCCTATTCTAAAAAGAAGAAAAGAGAATGGGGCGAAAAGCAGTTCCGTCAAAACATCTCTCAATCCTCGCGAGAGACTACAAGCAACATGTTTCTAGGAAATGCGGAGATCAAGGGAAATAGAACTCACCGCATGACCAAATTGTACTTCTGACTTGAAGAGCGTAGCACAAGTTCCACTAACCCAGGCAACAACAGGCTTGTTGATTTTTCCCTGCTTCAAGGCTTCAACCAAGGAATATTCATCTCGTCCACCAAGTTCCCCGAGAACAACCACCATTTTAACCTAAGTATATCAAAAGCATGATAAAAAAGAAGTGAAGAACTAGTAATTGAAAAAGTAGTGATGGAAGCAGGAAATACATCAAGATATCAAAACATCAGTTGTTTATGCACCATTGAGCTTCTAGTTATATCAAAACAGTGGAATTACATCAATCTTAAATCATAAATACTAATGGTGAACATTAGGAAGAAAGTCAACAAAGTCGCAGTGTGTGTGTGGAAAGGGAAAAACTTTTGCCAGTTGGTTGGAATGTTAGCTATTTGATCATAAAGCTAAAAAGTGGCTTCTTTCTAGGCATGTTCAATGGGGGATTAGAATTTAAACTAAAAATAATCAGGATCCTAAAAGTAACAAAACCGAGGGCCTGAGGATAACTTGGTGATATTAATAGGAGAATGTAACCTATACGAATGAATTACCTGTGGGATATTGTTGAAGCGCAAAACGTGATCAGAAAGGGTAGAGCCAGGGAAAACATCTCCACCGATTGCTATTCCTGCATATACCAAAATTCACTCATATTCTATTTCTCAATAAAAACAACATAAACATGCTCCAATAGGATGGATTCAGAATTCTGAATGCCCAACCTTCATAAATTCCATCAGTGACACGAGCAATTGAATTGTATAATTCATTAGACATACCCCCCTGTACATCAAAAGAAAAGTTATTATACTTGAAACCTGAAAATGTTATTTTCAAACTATTCAGCTTCATATATTAGAGTGAGGTCATGGTTTCATGCATTAAAGTATGGTAAAAGGGATGTTTGAATGGTTGCATACATTAAATTTAGGTGAAGATACGTTTCTGAAAGTAGTTTTAGAGTAGGTCGTAGTGTCTCACAAGTATTTTCTTATCTTAATTGCAGTCCAGGAGATAGTAAAATAGAAAGTAGGGGGGACAAAATGTTGCAGGTGTAATTGATTAGAGATTATTTTTCTAATATTTATTAAAATAACAAGACGAAACCGGCTCTAAAAATCACTCACAGATTTTGAGACAAATCCCACAGATCCAGGTCGGTAAAGTTTGCACTGAATAATGTTATCAATAGTTCCAGCAGTATCACCAATCTTAAATGCACCAGCTTGAATACCTCCAACAGTAGCTGGACCAATAACCACCTGAGGAAGATCACCATATTATACACCATAAAATTTGGAAATTAATAAAAGCAGAAAACTAGAGTGAGGTAGTTATTGACACCCTAAATGCTCCACTTGATGATCTGTTAAGAGCTCATTCTACCATTTCTTTATTATATCTTAAAGAAAAGATAAAATCTGCGGACAGGGGAAGGGGGAATTCATTGACACCAGGAGAGGCAACCATAAAATGTGAGAGAAGTAATTGATAATTTCTTCAGTTTATTATCCATAAGATTATCCTATAGTTGATTATACATTATCATTCAAAATCTTACCCCACCCCCAATAAAATGATAATGAATGTAAAGGCATAAACCTGATTGATATGACATAATATTACCTTATTGTTTGCCTTTGCATAAGCAATCAGCTCTTTAGCATCTGACTCGGGAACACCTTCAGCTATAATAGCCGCAACTTTGATGGTTGGCTGTTTAAGAGCCGACATGGAGGAAGCAGCGGCACTGCAAATGAATAAGACAGTAAAGAAGAGATACAATAGCAAATCTTTTGCAGCTTCAGGTTTTCACTTCAAGAAAAAGGACAATTCAAGGAAGAAAGCACAACAACAACAGCGGCCAGCACCAACCTTCTGAAAGATGCAAAGTTAATGAAAACATCAGCCGTGGGATGTGCAGCACAGGCGGCTTCAATGCTGAACAAGTAAAATGTAGAATATAATCAGTGTAAGTGATAAGACACCAAATTAACCAAATAGAAACCAGGTATGTGAAGACAATATAGATCAAATATATCTGCCAGGATTATGATATATCTGATGGTTGTAGAAAGTTTCAGAACTAAGGCATTTTTACTAACTGAAGTAATTCAAGCTGTGGAAATGTGACAACACATTTTTCTATATCTTTTACTAACTGAAGTAATTCAAACTAAGAAAATTTAACAGCACATTTGTTGCTAAGTGACTCAATTACGAACCATTAAGTTAAAAGTTAGCACATGATCCATCACATAACCAGGGAACTCAATTGCTAACACTGGAAGCAGAGAGCTAAATATAAGCCACACAAAGCAAATTGCATACTTGAAGGGACCAACAAAAAAGAAGACCACGCTGAGAAAGATTACCAATGGACATCCTTTAGAGATCCAAATGAAAAGGCTCATAATAAAATGGGAATATAACCAATGGTTGAAAAAAACAAACAAAAAGAAGGACGCACGTTGAGTGTACTGGGATTGCGATTTCCTCCTGACCAAAGAAAAGTTTCTGGAATCCCTCAGAACCAGGATTAATAATTCCAGCAACAGATGGTGTTTCCCTCGCTGAAAATTTGAAAATTATAAAATTAACACTAACCAACACATTGAAAATAACAAGATCATTGTGTGCATATCTGCCTGTAAATAAATCGAGAACCAGAGGCATAGTACGAACCACAAAGGAAATCAAAATCAAGCATGCGCTGAATAGGAAGCTGCTTGTAGTTGTAGAACAACGCTTGTGTAGTCTTGGAGAAAAGTTGTCCAGTAGCCATTTTGCCAAGTCAATTAAGATCACTGCAAAATTCCAACATCAACACCATCCATAAACAGATAATTTCTTGCACAGACAGAAGGCCAAAACAATACATCAATAGATAACTATTGAGCTGACAGTGAAACATTTCATCATACAGCTATTCTAGTGGCATGTGTATCCAAGTAGTGATACGCTAAATGGTATACAAATTAGTTAGCTCAAAAACAAAATGGTAAATGAAGTATATTATTGAAGCAGCAACATTCCAAAACAAATAAGATGACAAGGAACAATAACGAACAAGAAAGCTGATTCTTTAATCCAAACAAGTTTGTGTAGATCTTTCCTTCCTTAAGAGAAACAAACACAACTGAACCTCTAAAATGATGAGATCTTTTAATGAAAAGAGAAAAGAGTTGTAACAAGTGTTAATGCAGATCCCAGGTATATATGATAAGCGGGAGAAAAAGTCAGTGAAGAACAAATAAAAGCATATGTATATATATATATACAACCTCGGAAACATCGAAACAAGAATTGAAAGGCGTTTAACGTTTTCAAGTAAAAGACACAACCCCGAATCAAGAATTCAAGAGGGGTCACCAAAATCGGAACATAAATTGGAAAAAAAGATAAAAATTCAAGAGAATGAAAATGTACCTGTAGATGAAGATGAAGAAAGAAATGGCAAGTCCCCGAACTAGTTGGAGAATGTTGTTGGCCAGAATTATTAGTATATATACACACAAGGAAGGAGTATTGCGTTTATGACATAGGGATGGAATTCAAATAGGGGCTGCCCCACACACACAAATATATTCAATACTAGTAGTACCTAACCAACAAAGACAAACAAATTAGGCATAATGCATCAATATGTGCTTTAATTTGGTTTATATCCTCCAAACTTTGTGTTTTAGGTGACATTTTAGGTATATATGTGTATGTCTACTTGTTTAAATTTATATGTGTCTATTTATGCACATTTAAAATTGAAGAATATAAATAGGGGTGGTCGTTGGGTATTTGGTTCGGTATTATCATTATCAAATTTTGGGTTTGGTAATTCGGCAATTGGTAGTTAAAAATAGATATCAAATACCAAAATTTTAAATTTTGATTCGATAATGGGTAAATTAAATTACGGTTTGGTATGGTATTCGGTAATACTGTATTGAAGTTGTAGTTGATTGTATTACAAAGTTAATACTATTTCTCCAATCATTTCTATTTTTTTAATGTAGAGAGACGATATAATAGAAGATCAATAAGTAAGAAGACATCAAGAAAAACAAATCGATACAACCAGTGGCGGAGGGAGGATTTTCATCAAGGGGGTTCAAAAAAAATTAATCACGTAAATAATATCCACAAATAAACGGGTCGAATCGGATATAAACGGGTCGGATTAAACGGTCGAATCAAGAAGAAACGGATATTTTAATATCTGACCTTATAATTAGGGATTAAACTAATAAATCCTAAATTCCCAATTAGCGTTTTAATTTTTGGAACTAAACATCATTTTCTGATTGCATTATTATTATTTTTTTAAAAATTAAAACGACCTGAAATAAGCTGATAAAACAAAATGCCTCTGCCCGGATTCGAACACGCGACCTCGCGTGCAGTAGAGCAAATTTCTAAACCCCCAACGCCAATGAGCTACGCCTTTGGTGTATGTTCAGGGGGTTCAATAGTATATATATACACATATATTCAAAATTTAATCTTATATATATAGTGTAATTTTTCGACGAATGAACCCCCTTCGTTGAACGTAGATCCGCCCCTGGATACAACTAAAAGACATGTATTTGGGTTGTTTATGTTTATTCTTTATCTTTCTCTTTGGACTTGTACTAATGAGTATATGACCTTCATTAAGTAAATAATTCGATATTCCGGAAATATCAAATGGTACTAATATCTCATAACATATACCATATACCATAATTCTAAAATCTTACTCTCAAATATCATACCAAATCTATATATAATATAAAGCCAAATGTAGAGAAGGTGATGTGGCACCTCTCTAAGGCCACCATTGCTATTTTTTTTATAATTCTTTTTTTGACATTTTCTCTATTTTTTTCTTATTTTTTAGTTTAAAAATTAACTATAACCTATCCTATTTATGAGGTTTCATTAAAAAAAATTTAACAATCATATTAATTCATTGTCTATGAGTTACTACATTGATTTTATTAATTATAATATATCGGTTGAAGAAGTGAAAAGCCACTTCATGTCTTCTCCTTTCTTAATTCATTTTAATTACTCTTTTTAAAATTTCCATATTTTTTAAAAATATTTTTTAATATATATACACTAAAGTTGGAAAAAAAGTAATATGATACTAATTTAGGTCCAGAAATTTTCAATTCATTTTACCTTCTTCTGATTATAAACTAATACTAATATTTTGTTTATATTTTATATATATTATAAATTTAATGTATTTATAAGGAGTAACTATTCATAATCCATAACTCTTCAATTTCTACTGGTAATATTCATAACTCTTCAATTTCTACTGTTAATAATATTCATAACTCCCATAACTTTTATGTTCATAACCCCCAAACTTTAATTTGTAATGTCTTATTGTATTCCCCTATTTTTTCCTATATAAACTCATGTTTTGTTCATGAATACTCCCAAAGTTAGTCTTTCTTTTCTTCATCACTTTTGAGTTGTATTTTGTAACTTGTAACACAAAAGAAATATATGAAGATAATAAATATTTCATCTCAAATCTATCTTTTCATTTTTATGTAGTTAGTTATGCTTTCAAATTGAATGTTTTTACGTATTCGTTATACTTCTCCAAGCAAGTATATATACATGATTGATAAAGAAAATTTTCATGACAATGATATTGAGGTAATTTTAATAGTAGTAGTAATATTTTAAATGCATTATTTCTATATGGTTGGTCGAAAAGTTAATCTAATTTAACAATTACATAGTTGAGTTTGATTATAATATTTGTTTAGATTTTCAAGTTAATTCATGAATTTTGATTGTTAGTACGCTCATTTTTAATTTTTTTTGCAAATGTATTGTATTGTATATATTTCTTTCTTCTCTTTTCATATAATTATTTTTGAATTGGTGTAATTGAAATAAAAATATTATAAATATCATACATATTGTAGTATCATATCAATAATAATGCATACATTTTTTTGTGTAAATTAATTAGTAGCATATGACGAGGGCTTTGGCACAGTTTCAAGGAGCGGAACATGGTGATGGATCTACTTGTAAAGGAAGGCATAGAAGAAAACTTTTGAAGCATATACAGAAATTATTTTTGCTAGAAATTTTCTTACTTTTAACTTGTAATAGTAGTTTTGTTACACCTATTGATAATGTTATTCAAAAACTTTGTTTCAAAAAAGAAATAAATGTCTACATAGAAGATTGCAGTCTACAAAAGATATAGAAAATTTAAAAAGAAAATATATCTTCAATTCAATACAGTAGATTATTGTTTCAAAATTAACCTCTTATATTCCATTTACCTTGCCACTAATATATCAGTTTTTGTTTAGCAAATAATATTGTACATATTGAAGAAAAATGAAAAAAACTATATATTATATTCAGGACGAAAACAAATATCTATATTATCTTCATTGCCTAATATGAATGTATATAAATATTACATACTACTTCATTTAAAAATAAGAATCTATCAATT
>NW_006239191.1:651719-654777 GCF_000226075.1 Solanum tuberosum | reverse complement strand
TTGGTCGAAAAGTTAATCTAATTTAACAATTACATAGTTGAGTTTGATTATAATATTTGTTAGATTTCAAGTAATCATGAATTTTGATTGTTAGTACACACTATTTATATTTTTGCAAATGTATTGTATAATATATATTTCTTCCTTCTCTTTTCATATAATTATTTTTGAATTGGTGTAATTGAAATAAAAATATTATAAATATCATACATATTGTAGTATCATATCAATAATCATACATACATTTTTTTGTGTAAATTAATTAGTAGCATATGACGAGGGCTTTGGCACAGTTTCAAGGAGCGGAACATGGTGATGGATCTACTTGTAAAGGAAGGCATAGAAGAAAACTTTTTGAAGCATATATAGAAATTATTTTTGCTAGAAATTTTCTTACTTTTAACTTGTAATAGTAGTTTTGTTACACCTATTGATAATGTTATTCAAAAACTTTGTTTCAAAAAAGAAATAAATGTCTACATAGAAGATTGCAGTCTACAAAAGATAGAGAAAATTTAAAAAGAAAATATATCTTCAATTCAATACAGTAGATTATTGTTTCAAATTTAACCTCTTATATTTCATTTACCTTACCACTTATATATCAGTTTTTGTTTAACTAATAATATTGTACATATTGAAGAAAAATGAAAAAAACTATATATTATATTCAGGACGAAAACAAATATCTATATTATCTTCATCGCCTAATATGAATGTATATAAATATTACATACTACTTCATTTAAAAATAAGAAACTATCAATTATATATATATATAACCGCGCAAAGCGCGGATAGTTTCACTAGTACTAAATAATTAAAAAAAATCGATAATTTAATTTTCAATATTTCATGCCCAGCCCTAAATATAGATGTCAATTAAAATTACGTTAAAAAATATATGTTTATATATTATACCAAGAAATTATGACGTGGAATCAGTTGTTAGTTGACCGATAATTTAATTCTCTTCTTTTCTTTATTTTATAAAATACTAGTGTAGGGTCGCTTTGTTGAAATTTTACCCAAGTCTTCCACTTCATCAAAGGTGGGGAAAATCTCACTCTCATTTTGCATTTTTTTTTGTGAGACTTTAATTTTTCGTCTTTTGTAGTTTTGCATTTCAATATCCTCAATTTTAGAGAAAAAAAAAGACATCAAAAGTGGACAAATATCCGTTCGGTCCATTTTTAAAAAATATTATATTAAATTAATTTAATATTTTAAAATTTGATTTTGATATTTTGTAGTATAATAAATTAATAACTATAGTATATTGATCTTGACTTCCATATAAAATAATAGAGAATTATGATTTTTGTTTTTTCAGAACATCTCAGTTGTATAATATTAATACCTTATACATATATAAATCAAAAGAAAGTTCAAATAATTTTCTTATATTTTACTTTTGAAAAAAAATTAAAATTTTATGAGTGAAAGTGAACTTTCACCCAAAAATTGATTTAGACTAATTTTTCAAACTTGAATTTCTTTTAGATAAATTTCAAAAATTGGCCAAATTTCACAAACGAACAATGTTTTCAAATTTTCTTTTTAAAAACTGATGGCCAAATTGGAGCTATCCTCTTTTCCAAGCTTTCAACAATTACTTGTTTTTAGATTATTTTTTTTAGATAATTACTTTGTGTTTAGTCGAATAATATAAAAAGTGTCGTTTTTTTCAATATTTAATTTATTTCCGCCTCTAAAATTTGTAACTTCTTTACTACAACAGGAAAAAAAATATTATAGTTATTGTCCGAAAGTACATTTTTCTTCCTTTTTTTTGCCCAACACCTAAATAATAAACAGTAATTTTGGCTTTTAAGAAATTTGAACAAACATGCTATTAACTCTAACCGTGATAATTATCCAAGATTATAAATAAGAGTATATGCTTAACCGTTGTGAGATATTTAATGAAAACATTACCCTATACGACAAACATAGCTTCTATACTTGCCTAAATAGCAGTACTTTTAAAAAATAATGAGAGTTTGAATTTGTGTAGCAAATACATCTGGTACACATATTTCTTTATTTCAAGCATGAATTACAAGTGTATCATATAAAATACAATGACACATAAAGTGATATTTGGTGGAAATTTGGTGATTTCTAGTAATGATATAAGTATATTTCATAAAATACAAATGTCATGTAGTGAAAATACAATATTTCGCTTAAAAATAGTATATTTTACTTACGTGTGAATACAATATTTCGCTTGTGTGCAAGAATATATTATATTTTACTTAAGCATCATAGAATTTTACTATATTTTAATGTTACATTTCATAAGTACACAAATTATCACAATATTTCTTAATTAAAAACAAAACTATCACTATATACGAAAATTCCTCATATTTAATACCTTCTCATCCACTCAATTACTCCTCATCACTAGGTGTAGAGTAACATAAGATGAAAAATCAATATCAAATAACATAACATCAGTAATTATTCTAACTTTATATTAAGTGTTAGGTGTCATGTGTTAACAAATTAGAAGAAAAGAAATAGTTCCAAGTCTATTATTGTATATATATGTGTTTATTTATGTTTCACAACATTGGTGTGCTTCAAGATGTTAAGGTCACTAGATTTGAATTCCAGTACCCATTTTGTACTTGAATAATGTACATCTATTATTATACTCGACTTATATTTAGTTAAACAAATTTTTTAAAATGATTTATTGAAAGTAGGAAAAATATACCACTACTATTTTATACACCCTCAGTCCCTATTTACTTATCAAATATTTTTTAATTAAAAATTTTCTTTTATTTGTTATTTTTGACAAATTAAGAGAGAGCAATATTTTTAATTATACCTTTAATTTATTAACACTGAGTTAGTGTCTTTGAAAAATATAGTAAATAAATATTTTTGAGATTCTATTAATTAATAGGAGTAAAAATATATACCACTATATCAATTATTGTCTTCTTAATAGATATGTCACGTCAAAATTTGACAAATAAATAAGGACGGAACGAAGGGAGTATTAATATACTTGAAAAAAGTGGACGGCTAAAATAAGAAG
>NW_006239191.1:586774-651679 GCF_000226075.1 Solanum tuberosum | reverse complement strand
GGGGGGGGTTAGGTAGATCGGAAGGTTGGCTTCGACTTGATGTTGACAAAAATGATGGGCGTCCTATTTTTTTTTTCTATTTTTCTTTGGCTGATCTATTTTGACCATTCATTTTTCACTCTATTTTCTTACTATATATATATATATTATATATATATATATATACCTAATAATAATATCATTTTAACTAAACATTTTAGTAGTGACTTTCGATTATTTAATAGGTGAAAATAATAAGTATTAGTATAATATATGTTTATAGGAGTATTTTGTAGTATTTGTTTTTGCTCCAACTTATTCAAATTCCGAAATACTAATAATAGTTTAAATGTCAGAAAAAAAAAGAAAGAGGATGAAACAATATTTATGTTTTTTTAATATTAGTTTTCCATAGGTAGGTCGCTTGACCAAACAATATTAATAATATGTTACTAGTATGTTTTTATTTGTCGTCTGATTTATCAATCAGATGTTGGGTTCGAAAGTTATTAGGGCGTCAGACAAAAACTTATACAACAAAACATAATATTATTATGGGAAAATTACGCGTATAAACAAACATATACTAGTTAATTATTTAACATAACTATAGTTTGCCTTAATTACAATTCACGACTTACTTTTAGCTATAATTACGCAGCTCAGCCTTTTAGTTTTGTATAATTCACATGTTTGTATAATTCAGAATTTGTATAACTTTTGTATAATTCGAAATTTGTATAATTGCTTACATTTCTTATATTTGTAATTTTATAAATTCGTTATTTTGAGTTTATACAAAAAAACTGAATTATACAAATGTACCCGAAAATTATACAAACCTGTGAATTATACAAATTCGCGAATTATACAAACGAGACATCTTAAACTGTAGCTACAACCCGTAAATATGTAAACTATAGCTATGGAGCATAATTAAATTTATTATAGTCGCTATTTGCGAAAGTTCCTCATATTATTATATGGTTTAGCCAATCAATCTACATATGAAAAACTAATAAAAAGAAAATATTAAAATGTTGAGGAAAAATCTCCCCATAAACAAAACTCTTTATTGACTACATTGTGGATGTTTTTGTTATATGCTATGAGAATAAGAATCTTCAATTTATAGATCTCCAAACTTTTCCTCCAAGGAGAGAATAAACCAAATATGGAAGAAAAATATATTTTACTTTCATGAAAAATAAAAACATTTGTGGTAATGTGTTGTCTTTTTGTTAAGATATATGCGTCCACCAAGAGTCAATGGACCAGGTCCCTTGACACAGTAAGAACAATAATGTAAGCACAAGCAGTAGTATGCGTCCACTACACGTCAACGAACCAGGTCCCTTGACTCAACAAGAGTAGTAACTAAAATAAATGCAGAAAGTAAATGGCTGAAAGTAAAATCTGCACAAGGATTTTACGTGGAAACTCCCTTACTCAAGGGCGGTGAAAACCACGACCTGTCCTCACAGGATTTCAACCCAAACTCCATTTCACTCAAACGGAGCAACAATTCAGATTACAAACTCTTGCAACCTAGGAATTTATCATTAAATCCCTTCCCCCTCAATGTAGCATATCTACTACAAAGAAAGCAACTAAGCAATAACATTATTGCCCACTAAGCTACCTACCTCTTAGATAACTTAGACTTCAACTAAGCAACACACAGGTTGCCCACTAAACTACCACCCTCTAGACGATTTAGACTTTTACTAAGCAACAACAATGTTGCCCACTTAACCACCTAACTCTTAGATGATTTAGAATTCAACTAAGCAACAATAATGTTATCCACTAAACCACTCAACCTGACTGATTTAGAATTTTTGTATGAACTGCACAAAGATTTAATTCCTTTATAGCTTAGGAATAGATTTACAATTTAAGCACATAAGACACAAAGCTCAATTTACAACAAAGATGCTTAAGCACTTCATCAGGTCCCTTTGTTGAGCATGAACAATGTTCTTCCTTGAAGATGGCCTTTTCTTTTTGAGCTTATGAATTTTCAGAAATTCACAACTTTGTTTGCCAAAACTTGGGTTTGTGTTTGGAGAAGAGATTATTATCAAAGTGGACAAACCCTTGGGACAAGGCCATTGGCTGAAAGCCTACTGTCATGAAAGGCTGTGCACCAACCACATTAGAGTTGGCAGCCTTTTGACAGCTGTCTTTTCGTCCTTTTCTCATTCGCAGACTTTCCGGGACCAGGTCCCTTGCTGTGTTCTTTGATGCTTGAGTTCTTGAAAAATACTTGCTAGCTTTCTTTCTTCTTGGATGAATAATGTTGTTTGTTTATTGTTATGTTTATATATCAGTTACCAACAAGAGTTTTGACCACCTAAACAAACAACTTCGTCTGCGCTTCCTATTGGTGAAGTACGCTGCACATCTCACCAACCAACCTGACAAGACAGCTATAAATCTAACTTTACAGCTTTGCACCACTTTGAATCTGGACGGAAGTACTCTGCCAAGGACCAGGTTTCTGCATTTGTGAGGATCATCAAAACACTAGAATATAACATTTCCCCCCTTTTTGATGAAGACACAAATATTCCTCATCCTGAGTTTATTCATTCATTTCCCTTTCATCAGTCCCAATACCAGAAGACCCTTTCATGGATCTGGTCCCTTGTTAGATCCCTAAGTTTGTTAAATCATCAAAACTTAACATCAGCTCTAAAGTAATATTTTTTCCATTTTTGATGATAACAGACTTTATTCACCTTCTTCCCCCTTTCACCAGTTCCCCATATCAGCATGCCTCTTCAGATAATTGGATTGGTCCCCTTTTTGCATCATTCCCGAAGTTTGTCAAATCATCAAAACTTCACATCAACAACAAAATAACATTTTCCCCTTTTTTGATGATGAAAAACTTTTTCAACTTCTTCCCCCTATCGGCATGACCATATCCTTTTCAAGTAGCACTTCTTCCCCCTATCAGCATGAGCGTGTCATCATAGATCTCATAACATGGTTGATTACCATCATTGATCTCATACCCTAACAATCTTCCCCCCTTTTGACATCATAAAAAAGGGTTAAAGCAGTAAACCAAGTTGCCAGAAATGTAGTACAAGCAAATTCATGGCCACTTGGGCAACACTGAGCATGAGTAAAAATGCATAAAGATGAGACATGTCAATACAAATAAGACATTTTTCATTCACAAATAAAACATCAGCCATCAAAGCATTGTAGACATCATTATGAATGAGAAACCAAGGCAATACCCACTGAGTTTCGATAGAAAAGAGGAATAAGGACTGACATGGGAATTTAGGGAGAGAGGGGATGGCTTAGGAGCAAGGGATGGAAATAATAGAATTAGTAGAACATATCCCTTAACATGGTTTTTTAGAAGCTTCTCTTAAAGTTTAGCAAGCTTAGCTGCCAATTTTTTTCTTTTTTCAACCTGGTCCCTCTGATTGTTCCTCCAGAAGCTGAGCCTTCAAACAAACTATTTTAGTATCCCTGTTAGCAGGAGCAGCGGTCATAGCTTCCATATCAAGCCTGAGTTTCTCATGACAAAAGATTAGTAAGATTAAACTTACTCAAGGCCTCCGAGATGAATAGATCAATAATTGAGGAACCATTTCAATTTTTCATTTCATTTTTTTTTGTTCAGACACCCTCCTATTCAGAATACTTTGAGCTCTCAGAATATTACCATATTTCTTCTTATTTTCGGACCTGATCCATCATCACACTCAAAAATTTCTCCATCCGAAAATTCTCTAGTAGGAACAAAGGGTTTAAACATTTAAAGTGTTTTTGAGAGAGGAGAAAAGAGGGTTTTGAAAGACTCTAATTTTTGGAAAGGGATTTTAATTTTCTGGGGAGATGGAAAGAAAAGTGAAGTATGAAGGAAGTGAAAGGGTGTATTATGTGAAAAACGTGTCATTTTGGTATTCAAAAGATGGGACAACGACAGATACCTGAATGACAGACATGTGGCAATTGCAACGGTTCTCATGCATAATTCAAACTGCAATGTTAAGAATGCTAACCTTCGAGAATGGACCGGGTCCCTCTCTGTAGTTTGAATGTGATTGCCTAGATCTGTCCTGACCTCCCTTTTCCTTCAGCCCTTTTGCCATGTGTGTATACCTATAAAAGATATGAAACTAAATTTGCTAAAACATACATAACTGAAAAGTAAGGATACCTGCTCCCTTTGCATAGTCATGAGAGAGTTGATTGCTTCGGGCAGGATCCGTTCAAGAAGGTTTCAACATTCCCAACTTCAGTTTGATTATCTCAGCCAGGTCTTCTAAGAACTTCAAGATATTGCTTGATCTATAAGGGTTGAGCACTTTAAGCTTCACCTGCTACATACTCTGCCTCAGTTGTTGAAAAAGCACTACATACTCTTCCTCAGTTGTTGAAAGAGCAACTGAATCTTGCCTTTTAGTTCTCCTGCTCCCTTTGCATAGTCATGAGAGAGTTGATTGCTTCGGGCAGGATCCGTTCAAGAAGGTTTCAACATTCCCAACTTCAGTTTGATTATCTCAGCCAGGTCTTCTAAGAACTTCAAGATATTGCTTGATCTATAAGGGTTGAGCACTTTAAGCTTCACCTGCTACATACTCTGCCTCAGTTGTTGAAAAAGCACTACATACTCTTCCTCAGTTGTTGAAAGAGCAACTGAATCTTGCCTTTTAGTTCTCCACTGAATCTTGCCTTTTAGTTCCCCATGAGTGAGAGATCAGCCTAGAACATAAGCCAATCCTGAGGTACTCTTTCTATCAACTTGATACCCAGCATAATCAGCATCACATGTTCCTCCAATCAAAAAGTCTGCTGATGGACATAATAGAACCAGGTCCCTGTTTTCTTCAAGTGTCTTTGGATTCTCTCAGGAGCCCTCAAATGTGATTCTTTTGTACAAGAATGGAGTCTATGAACCAGGTTTATCAGCATCCAACTTCAAGTTAGTGCCCATGAGAGTATGAATTGTCTAGGCATCCATAACATGATTTTTTTCAGCAGCTTCTCTGAATTGGGACCAGATCCTTGTCTTTGATCAGACATCAATTGCCCTGAACGTTATGCTATCTTCTTCTCTGTAGCTAAGTTCCTATGAGAGTATACAACTGGTCCTTGCTTAGGGCTTCAGTGAAGATGCCAGCCACTTGATATTCCATTTTTCAAAACTTCATGATGACATTACCTCTCTTTATCATTGTCTTGACTTCAAGTATGTTAAGCCATTTGATCAGCTCATTGATGTACATTTCTGGACAACCAAGGGTACCTTTAGAGGTTTGCTGAATCTGTAGCACTAAGAAGAAATCTCCCTTTGTGCTCATTTAGAACTTACTACCCATGAATGCGACAAACTCTTTACACAACAATTCAAAAGGTTGCTCCAAAGATGACATCATCGATATACACTTGAATGATCATCAATTCCTTTCCTTGTGAATTCAAAAAGAGGATTTTTGACAATTTTTCCTCTTTTGAAGCCATTGTTGAAGAGGAACTTGGACAACCTATTAGCTTGTTTAGGAACCGAGTGTCATACTTTGCTTCTTTCAAACTGAGCTTGATCAACTTCTTCATTCTCACCTTTAGAATTCACATTATTAGTTTGAATTACATCATCTTTGTTCAACACTGTCTACAGGACTGGGTCCCTCATCAGGTTCATAATCTGCATCAGCTTCCTTGAGATTGCTGGATTCATGAAAAGGATGTTATTCAGCAAGCTCATTGTTTAGATTATCTCTCTGAATCTGAAACATCTCTTCCATCTCAGAATCTTCTTTGTTTTGCAACTTACTTCTCAATTCTTCCAGACTCATCAAAAATCACATGAACTTCTTTTTCAATGCACACATTTTTTTATACACCGGATAGGCCTTGCTGGAGGAAGAGTATCCCACAAATACTCTTTCAACATCATTGAGATTACACTTCTCAATATCATCATTTTGTTCACAAAATATGTACTATTCACCATTTCAGCCCGAAAGTCCTTTGGAAGATTAACAGCCTGCATATTCCACTTGAAGGATGGTCTGATCTTCTTCCTTTTAACATAAGCATCACAAACTTTGTCATCTGCAAATTTTATTTTGAGCAGACCGAGGACCAGGTCCCTTGACACAAGTTTGTGCAGTAGAGAAACACTCACATGAGCACTTCTCTTGTGTCATACCTCAACATTCTCACCTTGAGCACTAAGGAAAGTGAGACTGTCACTACGAGCAGTATTCAAATCAGCAATATACATGTTCTTACATCTATTTTCTATCAAGATCATCACCCGAGAGAGCAAGTTTGTGACACCTTTTTATCTGATAAGAGCTTAACTCAATTTTCTTTATCACAAATTCGGGAAACACTTAGAAGATTGTACTTCAACCCATTGACATAGTACACAACTTCAAAAGAGTGTTCCACGGACTTTCAAGTCCTGCCTACACCAAAAAATGTACTTTCTTGCCATTGCCAAAAGAGACACCTCCACCTTGAAGTGTCTTGAGAGAGAGGAAGTTTTTAGTTTTCTCAGTCGTGTGCTTTGGGAATCCACTATTCATAAACCAACACTGACAGATGCTACCTCCTCTCACTTGCATAGCAAATCATTTGTTAGCCTTGTGAACCCATTTGAGACGGAGTTCCCAGTAAGCAGATAACAGAGTGATAAGAAAATCTTTTGTCCAATGAGGCAGATTGGTTTTCTTCAACTTAGGACCAGGAGCATGACCAGGTCCATTCTTCTGCTTATTCCCCTGTTGACCAGGTCCCTTCTTGTTCTTCTTCTTCTTCTTCTTCTTCTTCTTCTTCTTGTTCCTCTGTTTAGAATAGTTTGAGAGGTTATCTTGTGTCCTTTTCTAAGCTGGACAGTCCCTCTTCAAATGACCATCACGATCACAATGAAAACACATCAAATTGTCAGACACAGACACATATTTGCTATGGAGATTGTAAGAAGGACTTTTGCTTGAATTTCCTAACCCCTTCCCATCATTTTGACCTTGACTGGTAAGATTGGCAAGCAATTTTGAAGAGGTGGTCCATTTGAGAGATTTGTTCAGTTCTTCTTTGACACGAACAAGGTCTTTCTCTAACTGATTATTTCTCTCCAAGGCCATAACAAGTTTTGTTTCAGCAGTATTCAAACTGGTTTCTAGATCGATTTGCAAGTTGCTAGCCTCTCCCTTTCCTCTGCTACATTTCTCACTCAGCATCTTTAATTTTTTCCTAAGTTCTAGATTTTCAGCTTCTAGAACTATCAATTGTTCTTCCACAACAGTCATTTGGTCAACAAAGACTACCTTTTTCTTCATGAAGGATATCTAGGTTGTTGTTCATCAGGTCCTTTTCAGTTGTTAACTCAATGATAATGTCAATCAAAACAACGACAAGATTCCTCAACCCTTTTAACAGAATAAACATGCAAATTTTGTTTAAGGTCAGAAAGGGTTACCTCTTCTTTAGCTTCTTCACCATCAGATTTTGCCATAAAGGCAAACATTTCATCGAAGCTAACATCATCATCTTTCAGTGCAAGCATGGAAGCATCTTCGGGATTGTCAGACTCTTCTGAGTCACGTGTCCCTCCAGATTCCAAGGGCCTTCTTCTCACCATAGTACGCAGTTGGTTTTCTTCCGCTCTTATCAGAAACCAGATCCCTTCTCTTGTCCTTTTCTCCTCCCTTTTGAGAGCCTTCATATTGCCTCACTATTTTCTGAAATTTCATAGTGAGGTATACTATGTCCTCATCTTCATCAGAGGTTTCACCTGATGCCACTTTAATAGCTGGTGACTTGTCCCGGACCTGGTCCTTTCCATTGTTTTTGCCTTTGAGAGTGAGACTGTCCATCCTTCTGTGCATCTCATGAACTTGAAGATGTTTAAATTGAGCATCCAACGACAGTACTTCAGGATCCTCTGCCTCATAGACAATATCTAGTTCATGAGTCCAAGATCTGGGAAGGATCTCCAATATCTTAGTGACCTGCTTCCACGCAGTGACATGTTCTTCTAGGAACATGAGCTCATTTGTAATGGTGGAGAATCTAGTACGCATTTCATGAATAGATTCACCTTCTTCCAAGGTGAAGCTTTCAAACTGAGTAGTTAAGAGATCTAACTTAGATTTCTTTGTTTGCTCAGTACCTTCGTACACTATTCTCAAGCTATTCCAGATTTCCTTGGGTGATTCACAAGATGAAATCAGGTCATATTCATTTGCTCTGATTCCACACATTAAGAGCTTCCTAGCCTTGTGATTTTTCTCAACTTCCCTTTTGTCAAAGTCATTGTATTGCCGTCGGGTTTTGAGATTGACCTTTGTGACATCCCCATCTTTTACTTCTATAGTAGGCACATAGGGACCCTCACAAATAACATCTCACAACTCACAATCTTCAGCCATTATATAGTCAAACATGCACTTTTTCCACCACCAATAGTAATGACCATCAAACAGAGGTGGCTTCGTTGCAGACCAACTTTCTTGCAAGCTTAGTGGAGCAGCCATTCTTCTACATGAATCTCTCTTGGTGTTAACCAGCTAGAGAGCACCCGCTCTGATACCAATTGTTAAGATATATACGTCCACTAAGAGTCAATGGACCAGGTCCCTTGACACAATAAGAATAGTAATGTAAGCACAAGCAGTAGTACGCGTCCACTATACGTCAACGGACCATGTCTCTTGACTCAGTAAGAACAGTAACTGAAATAAATGCAGAAAGTAAATGGCTGAAAGTAAAATCTGCATAAGGATTTTATGTGGAAACCCCCTTGCTCAAAGGCGGTAAAAACCACGACTTGTCCTCACAGGATTTCAACCCAAACTCCATTTCACTCAAACGGAGCAACAATTCAGATTACAAACTCTTGCAACCTAGGAATTTAACAATAAATCCCTTCCCCCTCTATGTAGCATATCTACTACAAAGAAAGCAACTAAGCAATAACATTATTGCCCACTAAGCTACCTACCTCTTAGATAACTTAAACTTCAACTAAGCAACACACAGGTTGCCCACTAAACCACCACCCTCTGGACGATTTAGACTTTGACTAAGCAACAACAATGTTGCCCACTAAACCACATAACTCCTAGATGATTTAGAATCCAACTAAGCAACAATAATGTAGCCCACTAAACTACTCAACCTGACTGATGTAGACTTTTTGTATGAACTGAACAAAGATCTAATTCCTTTATAGCTTGGGTTCGAAAGTTATTAGGGCGTCATGCGGAAGATTACAATTGCAAATCATATGGTTGACAAATTAGATGACAAAAACTTATACTAAAAAATATAATATTATTATATGGTTTAGCCAATCAACCTACATATGAAAAACTAATAAAAAGAAAATATTAAAATGCTGAGGAAAAATCTCCCCATAAACAAAACTCTTTATTGACTACATTGTGGATGTTCTTGTTGTATGCTATGAGAATATAGATCTTCAATTTATAGATCTCCAAACTTTTCCTCTAAGGAGAGAATAAACCAAATATGGAAGAAAAATATATTTTCCTTTCATGAAAAGTAAAAATATTTATGGTAATGTTTTGTCTTTTCTTTTAGGAAAAAATAAACTTCAAATAAGGTAAGAAAATCAGGGCAAAACCCTAACACTAGTATGTAAATAAAATTAATCAATCATTTTTATGAAATAATAAAATAATAAAAATATTATAGAGAAAGATTATTATTTCACTTGAGGGATGATCATTTAATGAATGAGAATTTCTCGATGGAAATTAACTTAATCCAAAGTAATTAATTCTAATTTTTCTTAAAAAAATATAAAAAGACGTTCACAATAATATATAAAATATATGTATAACAATAACTAAATAGATGGTTCATGTAATGATTCATTCGAGCATGTAAATTATGCTGAAAATAATAATTTTATATCTAAAAAAAAATCAATCTTCTCATGCACAATTATAGAAGACAATTGATATAGCCTTAATGATCTTCATTATGAGAATTGAGATATATTGATGATTTCAACCGTTAAGTTTGGGCGGGTGTCGATCACGACAATTTTGAATTGTGATATTATGTTTCTATTGAAATAAATTATTGTTACGTCATAATTTTATGTAAAAATTACATAAATTTCATAGTATTAACAACTAATACATTCTATCTCTATTCTATTCCAAATTACAAAAAATCCTTAAATTTATAGGTTCTCTGATACATCAAGAAACCTGTGGATACATAGCTTACAGATTGCGAATGATATTACTTAATGAGAGGGATGTATCCGAGAGGGAATATGGATGTATATGAGATGGGGTGGACATATCCAAGAGGGAATGGATGTATCCGAGAGGGGAGGGATGTATCCGAGAGGGATAAAGATGTAACCGAGAAGGGCTAGAGATATTAAAGAGGGGATAGAGATGTATCCGAGAGGCGATTTTTGTAAAAAAAATTAATGGCGGAAAATTTGAGAGATTATGGCAAAATATGATGTGTATTTATGTAATTTTTCTGAGAGGGTATAGAGATGTATCTGAGAGGGGATGAGTGTATCCGAGGGGAGAGGGATGTATCCGAGAGGTGATTTTTGTAAAAAAATTTAATGGTAGAAAATTTGAGAGATTATGATAAAATAAGATGTGTATTTATGTATTTTTTTCTAATTTTAAAGAAAAAACAATAAAGATAGTAATAAGTTGTTATTTACCTATTTATTAAGTTTTTGAGCTTATTTTACTACGCGTACTCGAAGAAAAGAAGAGAGACATTTACAGTGTTTTAACTTGGAAAGACAGATTTTTGTGATTTACAGGTGTAAGCAACCGAGGTCAACATTTAATTGTTATCGCCAAATACCAGTTGGATTACCAGATACCATTTGGACACAACTCACCTCTTTAAATCAAAGGTTCAGATGGCTACCCCAAACTGGTTGAGATGTCAATTGAGATTGTCTAAATACCAATTGGGTTCAACTCGGAAGATTAACATACTAAAATAACACGATAGGAGAGAACAAAAGGAAAACTTAGATGCTTCATATCCTCTCAAGGATTTGATGTCGACATCAATGCATCAATCTGCATGATTCTATTTGACATTTCTCTTATACTTGTGAAACTATTAACTGAGCTCTAACACAATTGTAACGATTCAAACTATCGAATTATGTGGGCACATATTCTATTCTAATTAGATAGACAAACCTTTACCACTTTTTTCTCATTATAATAGAAAGTTTTTAAATGAAAAAGCATCTGAATCAGTAAGTAAAACAAATGTGAGAACAATTCATTCATCTCTTACAAAATCATTAACAACTCTCAAGAACCTAGTCTAGATAAGTTCAAGAGCTTCTAACAGGGTACGAATAAAAGAAAGATAAAATAACATAAAAGCATACACAACTTTCACTCGAGGATAGAGTAGGTAGAAGTTGATGTTGAGTACCCGTTGTTCCCACACTTCAAACAACCAGAAACAAACCCACACCAACAAAAGGTGTAACAAAAGTAGTATCCGTACACCATGTTGACACCCAATTTTGTCCCTCCTTTCTTTTAATTCAGTTCCTTGAGCTACTAAACTGTTAATAAGTCGAATATTTTATACTTCACGACTATTTTAGTTTATCACTAACTAGTAAACTTGTCTGCGGTTCGCGCGATGTGAATTGCATTTTATAAATTTGTTATTAATTTAAAAGTCAATTTATAATTATAGTGTTTTTTTAAAAAAAAAACACTTTAAATGTTATAAACTATATTTAAAAAAATGCTCCTATTTGATTTGATTTTCATTCAACAATCAAAATTATGTTCAATAAATTTTCAATATGTTAGTTTTCATATAAAATGTGGCTTACAATAATATTCGAATATGACTTAGTGGAATGGACAAAAAATTATAGGTATTTTAGATAAGTCGAAAATATTAAAAATTTATATATGATAACAATTTCTCAAGCTTTTATCACTTGTTAATAAATCTTCTCAAATGGTAAATGATATGTCAATCGAGTTTATTATCTTAGTATACTAAAAGTATATAAATAACAATATGGTTATATTTTTTTGAACCATTAGACATATGTATATATATGAAGTAAAAAATAAATATATTTGCACTTTTTGTTTGTTCTTCTTCTCTTCATCTTGTTGTGTTTTCCTTTATGTTTTCACAGTTAGCATTTTAATTGTTAGTGTAAGTTCTTATTAGTACTGTCACCATAATATAAATTGCATACACATTCTTATTGTTAAAATTAAATGATTATGTAAGTAACTTTTTTAATAACTATGATAATTTAATGTGAGTTATGGCTATTACTAATTAAGAGTGAAAATAATGAAGATGAAGAAGTGTGAATTATGAGAAATGTGACTTTTTTTTTAAAAAAAAAAAAAAAAAGGAGGATAAAATTCTTGATGATAGAGAAGTGTTACTTATTATTAATTTCCCTTATTATTTCTCAACTTTCTAAATATCTCTCATATTTTAAAAGCTAAAAACATCAAACATTAATAAGTAATACCATCCCCTTCCTTGTTCAATAAGTATATTTTTGATTTATTTGTTGGGTCTCAAGTAACCCTAGTTACACTATTTTAAAATTTTAATTTATCCAATATTTTTTTTTCAATTTCACAAGGATCTATAATTTAATTTATCTTAATTAAATTATGCATATATAACTCCGATTTTAAATAAATTTTGAGTATTTGAGTGGTATTACTTATTATTTCCCAACTTTATAAATATATTTCATATTTAAAACCTAAAAGCATCAAATATTAATATCATCCTATTCCTTGTTCAATAAGTATAATTTTGATTTATTTGTTGTGGCTCAAGTAACCCTAGTTACACTATCCTAAAATTTTAATTCATCCAAATATTTCTCAGTTTCAAAAGGATTTATAATCTAATTTATTTTACTTAAATTATGCATTCATAACTCCGATTTTAAAATAAATTTGGATATTTGTTAAAAAAAAAATACTATAAAACCTAATAACATTTTTCTTCCCTTTTTGTTTTTCTCCTTATTTTCTTATTATATTATTGTTAGAATGACTATCCTAGTTAAAATAAAATGTGTCTTACTAATTATATCCTTTTTTGGGTAATTAATTCAATTCTCCTTTCTTTTTTATTATTTTATTCAGAATCCCCAAAATTATGTTTCAAAAATCAATTTCTCCTATCATTATGATAAGTCCATTAGGTCTCTATAAATTCAACAAAAAAGATAAATAAAATCAAGCTTACTACACAAAGAGTTCTTATATTAAAGAAATCTCTCTTGTCAAAGAGAAGAAAACTTTGTCAAAACTAAAAAAATTATAGGAAGTGTTAGGAGCCTCAAGAATATTCTTTAAGATTTTATTTTTATTCATATATCATTTGTTTTGGGATGAAAGAAATAATTATATTTTTAATATGTTACTTATTTTGGGAGCGTAAAAAATAAATATATTTACACTTTTTGTTTGTTCTTCTTTTCTTCATCTTGTTGTGTTTTCCTTTCTGTTTTCAGAGTTAACATATTAATTGTTAGTGTAAGTTTTTATTAGTGTCACCATAATATAAATTGCATACACATTCTTATTGTTAAAATTAAATGATTATGTAAGTAACCTTTTTAATAACTACGATAATTTAATGTGAGTTATATGGATATTACTAATTAAGAGTGAAAATAATAAAGATGAAGAAGTGTTAATTATGAGAAATATGACTTTTTTAAAAATAAAAAAGGAGGATAAAATTCTTGATGAAAGAGAAGTGTTACTTATTATTAATTTCCCTTGTTATTTCTCAACTTTCTAAATATCTCTCATATTTTAAAAGCTAAAATCATCAAACATTAATAAGTAATACCATCCCCTTCCTTGTTCAATAAGTATATTTTTTATTTATTTGTTGGGTCTCAAGTAACCCTAGTTACACTATTCTAAAATTTTAATTTAGCCAAATCTTTTTCTTATCCAAATCTTTTTTTTTCCAGTTTCAAAAGGATCTATAATTTAATTAAGAATGCATATATAACTTCGATTTTAAATTAAATTTTGAGTATTTGAGAGGTATTACTTATTATTTTCCAACTTTATAAATATATTTCATATTTTAAAAGCTAAAAGTATCAAATATTAATATCATCCTCTTCCTTGTTCTATAAGTATAATTTTGATTTATTTGTTGTGGCTCAAGTAACCCTAGTTACACTGTTCTAAAATTTTAATTCATCCAAATATTTTTTCAGTTTCAAAAGGATTTATAATCTAATTTATCTTAAATAAATTATGCATTCATAACTTCAATTTTAAAATAAATTTGGATATTTGTAAAAAAAATTACTATAAAACCTAATAACATTTTTCTCCTCTTTTGATTTTTCTCCTTATTTTCTTATTATATTATTGTTAGAATGACTATCCTAGTTAAAATAAAATATGTTTTACTAATTATATTCTTTTTTGGGTAATTAATTCAATTCTCCTTTCCTTTTTGATTATTTTATTCAAAATCCCCAAAATCATGTTTCAAAAATCAATTTCTCCTATCATTATGATAAGTCCATTTGGTCTCTATAAATTCAACAAAAGATAAAGAAAATCAACCGATTTATACTACACAAAGAGTTCATATATTAAAGAAATCTCTCTTGTCAAAGAGAAGAAAACTTTGTCAAAACTAAAAAAATTATAGGAAGTGTTAGGAGCCTCAAGAATATTCTTTAAGATTTTATTTTTATTCATATATCATTTGTTTTGGGATGAAAGAAATAATTATGTTTTTTTAGTATGTTACTTATTTTGAGAGCATTTAGAAATCGTATAAGGAGAGGTTTTGTTTGTGATAGTAATAGTAATAATAATAATAATAATAATAATAATAATAATAATAATAATAATTTGAAGTAAAATTAATATTTTATTTCTTAAATTTAAAACAAGGCATTTACCTTTGAAAAATAAAATTTGTTACATTTGAATTCACACAACTATATACAAGCTTGCAACAGAAAAATACATATAGATAAAGTTTGTTATATCAAAATTTGTTACATTTGAATTCACACTATAACTATATACAAGCTTGCAACAGAAAAATACATGTAGATAAATGTCATATATATGTTGCTCTCTCCCATATTCTAACAAATAAAAATCAGGCATGAAAATTACATACAAAGATAATAATTGTGGAGACAACACTGATAATGCTAAAATAAAAAACAATTAAAAAAAAGGAAAAAAGAAGAAAGAAACTTCTTGTAAAAAGAGTTTCAAATGAAAAGAAGCAAAATAAAAAGAAGAAAAATTGAATTCAGACTATAACTATATACAAGCTTGCAACAAAAAAATACATGTAGATAAAGTTTGATATATCGCTAATGATTGATATTCTTCAAGCTTAATCCTAACGAGTTCCTTTCACAAATAACGTAATTAGTAACATACGAATATGAAAAGATAAGATAACGTACATTAGAGTAATTATAATTGAATGACTTTAATTGTGACTATCTTCAATATTTAAGTGATTTTTTTTTTTTGTATTTTAAAATTTGAAAAATGGTAAAAAAAACCCAAAAAAAAAGACAAATATTTTTCTAGCTCTTAGAGGCATGCCACATCAGCGATTCTAGATTCAGATTTATATATATATCTATTGTATCATTTTTTATTATTTTTACTGTATCTTCTGTTAATCCAAAAAACCAATCATTTACTTTTCCTGTAAAAAGTATTTATCATGATGATGTATTTTTCTTCATCTGTGTAATTTTCTTTTCCCATGAGAAAATATAGAAGCATGTTTTGAGACCATAAGTCCCGCAGAAAAATGCAAATGTTATAATTGTGGTGAAGAAGGCCATAAAAGTTACGAATGTAACAAAAGAAGAGTAAAAATCTAAAAAATTGACATAATAGAAATTGATTTAGATTTAGAGTCAATAAAGTCTATAGAAAGCGAAGATTTCTTTAATGAAATCTATGAAGAATACTCAACCAGTTCTGAAGATTCTAATTAAATGAGTAAAGAAATCCAAGAGAAAGAAGATTCAGTTCAAATCTTAGAAACTGAAAAAGATCATAGAGGATACGCTTTAAAAGCTACCTTTGATGGAGAAATATTCAGAAAAATCCAAGGATTAAAATTAAATCTTAAAACAGAAGATAACCTACTAAGCAGAATGCAAAGGATGTTTTCAAGAGATAAAATTTCCTACCATGAATATCAGGAAATAGAAAAAGTAAATTACTTTTTCTATTTCTTATATATATATATATATAGATAGATGTTATCGTAATTATCTATTAGATATTATTAATTAATCCTATTTCTCTAACCTTTATTATTTTTATGATTATCATCATTTAATTATCATTTTCACTATTTTAAAATTATATTTTTATTATAAATATTACTACTATTACTTTATTGTCGTGTTCTTTAAAATTAATTGTCATTATTTTACTTTAAGTTTCTTACCTACTAAATGTTTTACATATCATATATTACATTAGTTATTAGAAGCTCAAAAGAATTAATTTAAATGAAGGGAAAATGCCATCAGATTTACATCCAAATTCTTGGCCCAAACATAGCATCCCAACTATCCAATTCACTTAACATCTCAAACCCTTCTAAAACTTATTCCTAATCACTTCAGCCGCGCCACAACCCAATTTTCCCATTTCCATTTCTACACAGGAATCCAACCCAATTTTCCCATTTCCATTTCTACACAGGAATCCAACAAAGTACAACCATGGACAGACCTTATTCGAGCTATATTTGTGCAAGAAGACTCTCCCTCCATGCGCGCGTCGCAATGGCTCTTTTCCATAACATGATTCGCAGGCATCAATGTCACGATTCGACCAATCGGACTGTGCGTGCACCTACTCTAACATCTAAATAGAAGAACCTCTATAAAATAATAAAATAAAAAGAATATTTTAGAGAAAGTCTATTATTTCTCTTGAGGAATGATCATTTAATGAATGAGAATTTCTCAAGAGAAATTAACTTGATCCAAAGTAATTAATCCTAACTTTTCTTCAAAAAATAAAATAAAAAGACATTCACAATAATATTTTGAAAAATTTTATAACAAAAACTAAATAGATGGTTCATGTAATGTATTTGTTCACAATAAATTTTTGTAGCGCTGAAAACTAACTGTACTAAAAAATAAATAAAATAAAATGTGATTTTTATTGTTGAATCGTGTGAGAACAATTCTATTGTTCTTGATTCTTCTCTCCCAATATTTTTCGTGATTCGAGCACTGTTAATAGTGTATTTCTCAAATGTAGGATGATGTAGACCTCCTTGAGATGTGTTGGATCTCCGGGAACGTCGAAAAATATTTCACCGTTTCAAGTCGATCTCCGGGAAGAACTTTGTTGACCACTCCTTCAAAGAACTCTTTAGTTGATGTTGTGGCTTTCTCTAATGCTTTTTAAATATTTGTTAGTGTTTGCATAGTCCTTGTTGAAGTGTTTTTAATTCAGTCCCCTTGAATGTCATGTCTATCCCTTATTTATATTATAGGGAGTGGAGAAAGTTGTTTATGATTGACCAAAATATGTCATTTTGACACTTGGTAGATTGTGATTGGTTATTGAATTTGATTGGGACTATCACATATTTTTGATACATGACTTCATCTTGTTGGTTTTGGATGCCTAGTTATCATACGTGGCATGTGTTTGGGCATCAAGGTGAGATATACCTTGGACTTGAATTTAATAAAATAAACTTATTTATTTGTAAAATCCAAATTAATCATTCAACCCAAATAAACATGGATTTAATCCAAAATTCTTACGAATTTAATCCAATTAAATTTGTGTGTCTACAGATGTCCCCTACTTCAAGGCTCACCGAAGTACAAATCAAGTCTTGAAGTATTATTAGAGCTAACAGTTTGTGCTAAAACTCACGCTTGATCCAATTTCTTATTGGATGCAAATCACATTGATGAACATCATTTCTTTAGGTTAGAAAAAAAAATGCTAAACCATAACACTGACCAAGTATAATTTTCTTTTAACTATAGAATTTAACACGAATATGGATAATTCTTTGCCAATGATTGAGATTCTAACTCATCTTTTGCATAGTTCTCTTAAAAATTGAACAAAGAAGGTCTTGACTTTGTATGTGCAACCATTTAAAATTCCATCCAGAGTCAAATTATTGTGACCATTTACTACCACGACACCATCTTTTAAATTTTATAATAGGGAAGTAATATATGTCAAATCATTAATCCCATAGAAGAAGGAAATAATATAAAGAAGATATCCCTCCTTTAGTAAAAAAAAACAAAAGAAGAAGATCTTATATTCCTATTCTGCAAATCATCCTCTTCAATGTTATTTTCATTCTTGGTGTACAATCATATCTCCCTCTTGATGTACCTTATTAGGTTTTTTTTTTTAATAGATATTTTCCTTACTAGTTCTTTATATCCTTTCATTTAAATGCCCTCTTTCATGTATAAAGAGACAATTGTAAATCAATGAAATGTATGATTAGCAGGATAATTTTTTCACATTGAAGCACTGCCACAACTTGAAGTTTTATGTCATTAGAACAAGTTTTAGGCTAAAAACATTCCTGAACTATGACCCAAACTTGAAGTACATCCTTGTGTTACTACAATTAACAAAAAAAACATACTACAATTAACAAAAAACATCCCTTAACAATTTAAAAGTTGCAATAATCATCCTTCTGTTTAATTTCTGTCAAAAAGTAAGTGCCAAAGACGTGACTGCCCCACCTCAAAGGTCCCTATTTCTATCCTTCTCTATCGTCTTCAACCTTCAGTAGAAGTTTTTTTTTATTCTGAAAATCCTAGAGCTTGCTTTTGGACAGAGAAATCATATGCTCCAACTCCTTACACTATTTCCAATTGAAGAGCTATAGTTTTGACATAATTTATCTTCTACACTGGATATAGTTCACGTGCTTCACAAATCAAGGCAAAAATTGAGTCCATAGTCCTTCTCTATCCAATAGTGTTTTAATTGGTTAATGTAATTTTCGAGTGGGATGAATTGATTTAATTCTCTTCATTTAGTGTATTTTCTTGGTAAAGTACAAATAACCACACAATAACAAAGATTCAGTTAGTGTTAAAATGCCCTTTACCTGTTTGGTAAAATGATCCAAAGAGATTGAAAGTGTTGGTACTGAAATAAAATAAAATTCACTAATTATTTCCACTATAAATCATCACCACTGGTGTTGATTAAAAGCTCTGATAATGTAAAAAGAAAAAAAGACTCTGGGCAGTGTATATCTTGTAGGAGACTGAAGAAATACTCCCATCTTTTTCCTATTCATTGCATTTCAATGATTCTACACAATTGTGCATAATATTTATCAGATGAATTTTCTTTGGTTGTTGAAAAAAGAATATGATTTTTGTGTAAGGTGAAAGATGGTTGGTGGAAGGGACACAAATTGCAAAATTAAAAGAGAGAATAATGTGATTTTTGTGTAAGTCGTTAGTTTTTAACAGAACCTAAACAAAAGGATGATTTTGCAACTTTTGAATTAGTTAAGGGATAATTTTTGTTCACTGTATTAACACAAGGATATACTTTAAGTTTGAGTCATAGTTCAAGGATGTTTTTAGCCTAAAACTCTTATTAGAACCAATGTTCACTATGATGAGTGTCAATGTCTAGCACAATGTTTACCAGGTCAACCCGAAGTAATATCCACAATGAAGAGTACATTGTGCCATTTGACACTACAACATACTGCTAATTTGAACCTTCATGTTATTGTGGATGACCAAGCGATCACTGTAGAGTGTAGAATCTAGAAGCTTCTACAGTTACTATCATGGGCTCCATCACTTTTTAAATTTTTCTTTTTGTAGGTTAACAAAAGAGTGTTGGGTTTCAAATGTGTGAATAGGAAATGAAGGGTTGTGACTTTGCCAAATGATTGTGACATTTACGAAATGTTGTGTCTTTTCTATAGGGTTGTTACCGTTCTGAAATGTTGTGCCTTTTCTAAAGGATTGTGACCTTTTGAAAGGTTGTACATTTTCCAAAAGGTCGTGACCTCTCCGATAAGGCATAATTAGCCCATTTTCATACTATCCTTTTGTTGGCTATTGTTGGTGTAATATATCACAAATACATAATCTTACAGTTGAAAATAAAATGAATAAACAAATGTTTAGGCTAAGGCACGAATATCTCGCTCTCTTTAAGGGAGATTCAAGCCCACTGTGGCATAATCTACACCGATCCAACAGTAATACCCTTGATTTGTACCCTCCAGGATACAACAGTCCAACAACGTCGTACAACTCAAGCAACTCCGGATTAGTTGAAGAATCCAAAGCTCCACAAAAAGAACACCTTTCTTCAGCATATAATTACTCTCTTTTGTATAGTGAATATAGTTGAAGACTTAGAATATTTTTCTATATCTAAACTCTCTCTTTCACTACACTAATCTCAATATGAACACAATACAATACTAATCATATTTGGCTGACACTCTATCTCATATCCCAAACACAAAGTAAGATCACACTATTTATAGTGAGAATTCTTCCTTACAATGAATAGGAAGATAGTGGGGTAGTAAATTGAGTAAATGAATAGCCCAAAAGTTACATAAGTTACAACCATAAGGAAGTAGAATAATGGGTGAATAATGATTAGAGGTTACAAGAGTTGGGGGAAATTATACCCACATTCTACCATATTAACTCATGTGAGTAATGGTCATAAAACATTGTCAATACTCACGTATAGAGTCAATGCAGCAAATTAAGATTTATGCACCATTAAGGTACATGAGTCACTTTAATAATTTTAATAGTATTAAAATGCTCACAATCACCAACAACTATAAATAGAGGGGTTTTCTCTCATTTTTCGGCATCAAATTTTTCCTTCGCATATTTTTCTTACAAAATAAACTAGAGTTTGTGTGTGATTCATTCTTGTGTTTTGCGTTCGTTGAAATTATCGAAGTTTGAGGTACCACTACTTCATTAATAGTTTATCCGTTCTTATCTTGAGAGGAAATAATTTATAACCTCGGGTACATTGAGGGGATTAAATTTCTCAAGACACACAATAGATTTTGTGGATTCGGATAGTTCTTTTCATCTTTTATTTCTGGTTTGTCAATCTGAATATAAGAGATAACAAGGTGCAAGGAATATGTGGTGCACCTACATTTCTGATTGAAGCTTTGGCAGATAACAATTTACTGCGGCATCCACCTTTTCAGTTGAGGATTTGGCAAACAACCCACCTTCCTTGCGGCGTTGGCGGAGACAACTTGCAACCTCCCTTTTTTCATTGAGGCCTTGACAAGATTAACCTTTGAAGTATCCCTTTTTGACCCTTGGCGAGCAAGTTGACATCACATCTTCCTTTGCAACTTCGCGAGAGAGACACTTGGAGTACCTTTTATTTTCATCCCCGGCTAGAAAGCACATGGCGCAAGCATGGCGAGAGCAATACTTTGTGTGACCCTCTTTTTTCTTTTAAAAAAGCTCATGTGTATGTCGCTTAAATTGGCAGTTTTGGACGTGAACCAGTACCAATGACCCAAGAACCCGATGAATTCTTTGAAGCTATTTAACTTGTGTTGCTGGAAATTTCTTTGTTTATCATTCAAGCTAAAGATTCATCAAAGAATTTTACATAAGCTTCTCCATTTCACACGAGTGTGTTTAACTATTAATCTGTGACATCACTTGGTTTTATCGAGTTGAGAGACGTAGCCTCCATCGTGTCTCGAAAAAAAAACTTAGAGCAAAAGTACTCCAACTACTTTCTCAGGTAACTTCAAAGTTTGTTCAGTAATAACCCATTTTTGATGGTCCAGATTTGCGTGTCTGTAGTGTAAAATTCATATCTCATTGTAGAAAAATAAAAAACGCAAGACGTTTGATTTTTCAAAAACTAGAAACATAGAACTACAACATAACAAAGATTTGCAGCCAAATTCCTCTTCCGTTGCTACAATTTTGATTTTTAATACTGGCACCATTTTTGATGGTCTAGATTTGCGTGTGTGTAGTGTAAAATTCATATCTCATTATAGAAAATACAAAATCGCAAGCCGTTTGATTTTTCTGAAATTAGAAACATGGAAATATAACGTAGCAAAGATTTGAAGCCAAATTTCGCGTCTATTGCTATAGTTTTGCTTATCAATATTGAAGTCAACTTCAGATTTTTTGTCTTTTGATTTCTCTATTTATTGTTGTTTTTTTAACAACATATTTTCTCTCTTTATCTCCAGCAATTATGTGTTTCAACGACCGTGAAACGCCGTACCCTTACTTTGAGATCATGGATGATAAACAAAACTCATGTTCCAAAGCTCTCATCTTGAAAGTTCATTCTCTGGTGATTGGTGTCTTCCCACTTGTTAGAAAGCCGCTGGACATTCCCATCCATCTCATAGAATGGTCGATGACAGAAACGAAGGATGGCATGTATAACGGCAAAGTTGTGACTGAAAAAGTTCTCCTCATGAAGTCCTCCACCCATCAAAATATTGTTTCTTCTAGTTCTCTTTGCCGTGATGAGAACCTTACCAGTTGGCATGTTCCTCCTTCCTGTTTAGGTGAAGTTTGCTACATGTCTGGATATTGGGAATGGGTAAAAGATGTGCTTGCCCTGCAACAAGGAGGTTTTGGACCGCAACAAAACTTATGATGCTATCTTTGCTTCAATATCCAGACATTATTTGTCACATGCGAACATCGAAGCAAAGATAACATCATAAGTCTTGTTGCGGTTCAAAACCTCCTTGCTGCGGGGCAAGCACATCTTCTACCCATTCCCAATATCCAGACATGTAGCAAACTTCACCTAAACTAGAAGGAGGAACATGCCAATTGGTAAGGTTCTCATCACGGCAAAGAGAACTAGAAGCAACAATATTTTGATGGGTGGAGGACTTCACGAGGAGAACTTTTGCAGTCACAACTTTGCCAGAGAAGTTGTACATGACATCCTTCGTTTCTGTCATCGATCATTCTGTGAGATGGATGGGAATGTCCAACGGCTTTCTAACAAGTGGAAGACACCAATCATCGGAGGATGAACTTTCAAGATGAGAGCTTTGGCACGAGAATTTTGTTTGTTATCCATGATCTCAAGGCAAGGGTATGGTGCCTCACAATCCTTGAAACACGTCGTTTCTGGAAATAAAGAGAGAAAAAACGTTGATAAAAATATAATAATAACAATAAATAGAGTCATCTTGGTGAAAACGAAAATTGGAGAAATCAAGAGATGAAGAAATCTGAAGTTGAGTTACAATATTAAAAAGCAAAACTATAGCAATGGAAGAGGGAATTTGAGTGCAAATCTTTGCTACGTTATAGTTCCATGTTTCTAATTTCAGAAAAATCAAACGGCTTGCAATCTCGATTCGACAAAACCAAGTGATGTCGCAATTTAACAGTTAAACAACTCGTGGAAATAGAGAAGCTTATGTAGAGTTCTCTGATGAATTTTTACAACTTAGGAATTTCTTGGTGATTCTTTTGTACAATGGCGAAGTTTATGTAGAATTTCTTGTGAAAATTCTCATTGGGTACAAGGAAAGTTGAAGTGAAATTGGGAGAAGAGAATCCTTGATTGACTCATTAATGGAAACTTTATCATATTGAGAAACATCTCTTTAGAGAAAATTTTGATCAGAATCCTTCACTGATTCATTAATGAAATTACCATCTTAAGAAAGATCTCTTTGAAGATTTTTTTTTTTTTTGGTTTCAAAAGTTGTCGACGTGTAGCACCCTATTTTTCGCAAAACAAGTATGCGCCGACGTGACTCTTTTAGAATTGATTTAAAAAGAGAGTCGTCATCTAACGAATTAAAGGCGCGTTAGGACACCATTCTACACTAACTAATACTAAATTGATTTTAAATGTCTGTGAAACCAAAAATCAGATAAGAATTCAAATTAATTCAAAAGGATGGTATTAAGTACCTTTCGAGGTCTACAAAGGTGGATCCCAAGTTCCCAACGGTATCTCATATATTCAGGGGTTAAATGTGACAAATAATGGTCTCTATTCATTAATATATTTTAGATTATGTAAGAAAAAGATGCAAAACTTTATTTTAAAAACAAATAGGCAAAGATTGACGAGTAAGACATTATTACAAGACTAGGTGATTACATAACTAAATAAATTGACATTTTATTACTCAACGTTAAATGCATTGATTATTTAATTAATTAAGTTAAACTGTGTGATAAAATAAGCGAAACTTTATTTTAAACAACTTAACAAAAATAGGTAAAGTGATTATTAATTAACACACAAAAAATGGTAAAATAATAAGACAAGCTAAACTTATTTATTTTTAAATTAAAATAGACACGTGAGGCTAATTTTTAAAATAATTATTAAATAATAAGACAACAATTAATTAAAAAAATGGATAAGCGAGGGGAGAGACTTTACATTAAAAGATATGAAGAAAAAAAAACATAAATGTCGAATATGAACTAATCTACCCCAAGACAAAAA
This sequence comes from Solanum tuberosum, assembly GCF_000226075.1. Taxonomy (NCBI): domain Eukaryota; kingdom Viridiplantae; phylum Streptophyta; class Magnoliopsida; order Solanales; family Solanaceae; genus Solanum; species Solanum tuberosum. The sequence goes on along the minus strand of NW_006239191.1, from coordinate 627,134 downwards.
TAAAATAAAATAAAATTATAACAGTTGATTTGTAAGTACTTAAGGTTTAAACCAATCCGTAAGAAAAATTAAGGAGGCTTCAAATGTTTGTTTCTTTATAGAAATGATACCACAATATTATTAATCGCACTCCTCTGCCATAATATTTTTTTTTATTTGAGGTCGATCTTAGAAAATAATAATAGTATTCAAATTAAAGGATAATTGAAAGATTTAAATATAATAAGTACACATAATCCTTTTTTTTAAAAAAAACTCTTGGGTAAGTGATACTCCCGGAGACGCATCGGCTTAGTTAAAAAATTGAAATTAGACATCTTAATTCCTTTTACTTTCCCACTAACTATAGGTTAGGAGATAGTATTTTTCCATATATCTAAATGAAAAGGCAACATGTCCAGTTCAAGTTGTTATAGATATGAGAACATGTACACTTAATTACTAGAACATGCATGTTACAGGAAGCAGCACATTGACCTAAGTAATATTAATCAACTATTATAAACATTAAACTCTTGAGTGTAAGAACAAACAACAAAATACACACAAGGCAGGCAAAACTAGTAGACTGTTGTTACATGCAATTCGTCATTTTTCATTCACACATTTTAAAAACCCAACATAGACATTCTTCAATCTTAATGAACATGCATTCTAAAATACTTCAAAACATGGAAGAATTAAAGAAACTATGGCACATACATATCAAGAAAACATACCTGTTTGATTGATTTCCACAAAACGCCTAACGCGTTCGAGCTTTCCAACTAATGCAAAGTATATATAACGAACACATATATTATAAAATGTATCGTTTAACGGTTTAAGAAGACTAACCGGTTTGGCGCATAACAATAATTGGATCAGAGTATATATCCAACAGCAACAACAATAGTGATTTCTTAGAGAGAAAGAGAGCTCGAGGGCTGTTTTTCCAGTGATCAGTTATTTTTTTTGAGAGAGAAAGAGAGCTCGAGGGGATGTTGTTCAGTGATTAGTGTCATGACCCGCCATTTTTTCACATAGAGCATTAGTGAAAGTCTAAGTCTGTGACATTAGTCCCTCTAAATAAAGAGGAGAGGAGTTGTTTATATAGTCTAGAAGTAGTAACCAATCAAGGAGAGAAAAATACAAAATTGATCCAGTAAATCTTTTCTTAGCCAAAAACAAATCGTGATCAGTCACACCAGATCAGTTTTCCAAAAATAAAATAAGTATAAAGGACTGCTCTATATTTTATTAATAAAAATGAGTAAAATAAGACTCGACTTAATCATAAGATATTCCTTTTAAAATAAAATCTTCCATAGGTTCAAACTTACCATAAAAGTTAAGTTAATGCTTCTGGAATGTAACTCATTACCATTGTTGGCATCCAACGATACTTGATTATAGAACTTACTTCGCTCGAGACCATCGAGGGGTTTGGGTAATTAAAAATATATAAATAATATAGTAAAACTCTATCAATAAATAATACTTAACTTTCATATAAAAAGAAATATACATCTCATTAAATTATACCTATATATTATATACTAAACAAATACGTAAGAATTTGAAAATATGAAAATCATTATTTCAAAATGAGGATCGATGAGATAAATAACAATTAATAAAATACTATTATTCGGGATCACTACAAGAAGTCATTATAATAAAATGCTTGTTGAAGAGTGTTATCTGCAGTTTTGATGATTTGACTAACAAAGGACCTTGTAAGGGGACCTGATCCTTGTCATTCCTATCCGTACAATTGACAGCTGGAAAAAGTACACAAGTTTGGTGCACGGTCTCCAACTGTGGCAAAAACCTCGGCCAATGGCATGGTCTTGAAGGTTGTGTCTATTCTCATAAGGACATCCTCACACAGACACAACCTTAGTTTTTGCATCACATATTTTGAAGAGCCAAAAGGAAAAACTACTCCTCTCAAGAAGTACTTACCAAAGAGCAACAGGGACCAGATAGACCAGCTTGCGTCTTAGTTGTCTTAGGTCTTTACTTCAGTGCTTATTGCTGTGAATCTAATCCTGAACTATAAAGGAATTAGATCTTTTGTTCGTTTTGTTCAAAGTCTAAATCAGTTGAGTTTAACTGGTTTAGTGGGCAGCATTGTCGCTGCTTAGTCAAATCCTAAGTCATCTAGTGTTAGGTGGGTTAGTGGGCAACCGTGTGTTGCTTAGTGAATTCTAAGTTATTCTGTGTCGGGTAACTTAGTGGGCAATAGTGATATTGCTTAGTTGCTCTATTTGTAGTGGGGTTACTACATTTAGGGGGAAGGGATTTAGAGGTAAATTCCTAGGTTGCAAGTTGTTGTAATCTGAATCGTTGCTCTATTTAGAAGAAATGGAGTTTGGTTTGAAAAGCCTGTGAGGACAGGTCGTGGTTTTCACCTCCCCTAGAGCAAGGGGTTTTCCACGTTAAGTACTAGTGTTGATTTACCTATATTGCTTATTTACTGCTACTGCTTGCATTACTGTTCTTACTGTGTCAAAGGACCAGCTGGTCCATTGACTCATAGTGGAAGCCTATATTCTAACAATTGGTATTAGAGCGGACTCTCTCTATTTGGTTAACACCAAGAGGAGTTCCTGTGTAGAATGGCTGATCCACTTAATTTGGAAGAAGGACAATCGTCTACAAGACCATCTTGTTTCAATGGTCAATTCTATAGTTGGTGGAAGACGAGGATGCACGACTTCTTGATGGCGGAAGACACTGAACTATGGGACATTGTGCTAGATGGTCCTTTCATACCCACAAAAGAGGTTAATGAAGGTGAAATCACAAGAGTTATTCCAAATACTCGTCAACAGTATGATGAAGCTGACCGAAAGAAGATCGAGAAAAGCTATAAAGCCAAGAAGTTACTAGTGTGTGGGATTGGTGCTGAAGAATATAATCGTATCTCCGCCTGTGAATCCACCAAGGAGATTTGGGATTGTCTCCGGATGACTCATAAAGGTACTGAGCAGGTGAAAGAATCAAAGGTAGTCTTGTTAACTACCCATTATGAAAACTTCACTATGAAAGAGGGAGAAACTATTCATGAAATGAGTACCAGATTTGCTTCTATCACAAATGAGTTACGATCGTTGGGAGAACCTGTTCACACAAGCAAACAGGTTAGGAAGATTCTTCGAGTTCTTCCTAAATCCTGGTCGAGCAAGGTTGATGCTATCACTGAGGCGAAGGACCTGAAAGTACTCACAATGGATGCTCTAATCGGAAGTTTTCAAACTCATGAAATGAATAGAAATCAAGAGGTATCAAAGAAGGAAGTGAAGAAGGATAAATATCTATCCCTCAAGGTGGCATCAGGAAACACATCTAACGAAGAAGAAGACATGGCCTTTATCACCAGGAGATTCCAAAAAATAGTGAGAAAACATAGTGGCTTTCGAAAAGGTGGAAATTCCAGCAATACTGCAGCTGCAAATGATCTGTGCCACAAGTGTGGGAAGCCTGGTCACTTTATCAGAGATTATCCTATGGCCAAGGCTAAAAACACAAGACCTGAAGGAGATAAAGACAGGAGAAGGGACCTGATCCCTAACAAAAAGGGAAGGAGAGCAATTGCTGATTATGTTGTCAAGAAGACCCTTACTGTCTGGGGAGATTCCTTAAGTGATTCAGATTAGTCAGAACAACCTGAAGACGTATTAATACTTGCTGTCAAGGATGATGAAAATGTGTTTAACACCATGTTTGCTCTCATGGCCAACTCTGATGACGAAGAAGCTGAGGAAAAGGTAACTCTTTCTGACATTAAACAAGATCTGCACACTTATTCTGTTAAGAAATTGAGAAATCTAGCTGCTGTATTGATTGACTCTATTACTGAGTTAACAACTGAAAAGGACTTGATGAACAATAGCATAGATATATTTCATGAAGAAAAGGTTGGGATGGTTGAACATATGTCTATTATGGAGGAACAACTGACATTTCTATAAACTGAGAATCTAGAGCTCAAAGAAAAGCTGAAAGCGGTAAATGAAAAACTTGGTAGAGGAAAGGGAGAAGCTAGCAACCTGTAACTAAAGCTAGAAACTCGTCTGAATAGTGTTGAGACTAAACTTGCACTGGCCTTGGAGAGAAACAATCAGTTGGAAAAGGACCTAGTTCGACTTAAAGAAGAACTTGAAAAGTGTATGATATGGGCAAGCTCCTCTAAGCTACTCTCCAGTATCACGAGTCAAGGCCAACACAGTGGGAAAGGGCTAGGTAGTTCTAGCATCTACCCCCCTACAATCCTCACAACAAATATGTGTCTGTGTCTGATAATTTGTTATGTCTTCATTGTGGCCACAATGGCCATCTGAAGAAGGATTGCCAGCCTTCAAAAGGTCCCAAGAAAATCTTTTGTCATACACTACACAAAAAATTGCTTAAAACAAGGGACCTGCTCTCTTTGATAAAAACTTTAAAATGAGAAAGATTGTTCTGCCTTATTGGACAAAAAGTTCACTTATCACACCTCTATCTGCTTACTAGGGACTCAGACTGAAATGGGTTCCCAAGTCTAACAAGTGATCTTTGTTGCAGGTGAGTGTAGGAAGTGGCAGTCAGTGCTGGTTCATGGACAACGGATGTTCCAAGCATATGACTGGAAGGACTGATAACTTCCTATCACTCAAGGCACTTCAAGGCGGAGGTGTCTCTTTTGGAATTGTAAGAATGGATATATTCTTAGGGTTGGAAGAGTTGGAAAGTCGCTGGAGCACTCTATTGAAAATGTGCACTACGTAAGTGGACTGAAATATAGTCTTCTCAGTATATCCCAAATATGTGACAAGGGAAATGAAGTGAAGTTTCTATCAGAAAAGTGCATAGTTACTAATCTAGTAACAAGGGAAGTAATTCTAACATCAAGAAGGCAAAAGAACACGTACATTGCTGATCTGGATACTGCTCTGGGAGATGATCTTACATGTCTCAGTGCTCAAAGTGAGAATGCCAATCTATGGCATAGAAAGCTCGTACATGTGAGCTCCTCTCTGCTGAACAAACTTTCCTCCAGGAACCTAGTCCGTGGGTTACCAAAGATGAAATTCAGTGACAACAAGGTGTGCGATGCATGCGTCAAAGGCAAACAAAACAAATCCACCTTCAAGTCAAAGAAGCATGTGAGTTCTTCATGTTCCCTCGAACTTATTCACATGGATCTATGCAGACCTATGAGGATTCAAAGCAGCGGTGGAAAGAAGTACATTTTGGTGATTGTTGATGATTATTCAAGGTTCACTTGGACAATGTTCCTAAGGTCCAAGGAGGAAACATACGATGTACTAATGACTTTCATCAAGATGATTCAAGCAAAGTTAAACTGCAAGATTGTAGGGATCAGATCCGATCATGGAACTGAGTTTGAAAATGTGAAGCTTGACAATTTTTGTGCGGAAAATGGAATTCATCATGACTTCTTTGCTCCCACAACACCTCAACAAAATGGTGTTGTGGAAAGGAAGAACAAAACTCTGGTTGACATAGCCAGAACTTTGCTTATTGACTCAAATCTTCTAAAATCCTTCTGGACTGAAGCAATCAACACTGCCTGCTATGTAACCGATCGTTGCTTGATCAGGTCCTTGCTGAACAAGACACCTTATGAGCTGCTATATAACAGAAAGCCCAAACTGAACTATCTAAGGGTTTTTGGTTGCAAGTGTTTTGTACTTAACAATTGCAAGGATGATCTAGGAAAATTCGATCCTAGAAGCGACGGAGGAGTATTTGTAGTTAAATCGTCCTCCAGCAAGGCCTATATAGTTTAAAATAAAAGAACTTTGTGCATTGAGGAAAACATTCATGTGATCTTTGATGAAGCTGGTGCCTTGTCAGATCTAAATCACAAAGACGAGAATGAACCGGAAGAACTCCTTCAGATTTAGAGAGATAAAGTGAATGAATCTCTGATTGGAAGTGCTCAAGATCCAGGAGATGCTAATCAGGAGTCATTAGAAGAAGTAAAAGAAGATGATGAGCCTGGAGAGGGACCTGGTACCTCTGTGAATGCACATCCAAATGATGCTTCCCAACCTGGAGAAAATGTTCCTGAGGGAGAAAAAGAAGAACATATAGATTAGCCTCAACCTCCTAATGCTCAGTGCAGGTGGAAACACCAGTCATCTCATCCTTTTGACAATCTTGTTTCTCCTTTGAATTCTGGGATGAAGACTAGATCCAAAGTAAGAAACTTGGTTGCATTTTCAGCCTTCATATCCAGCATTGAGCCAAAGAAAATCAAAGAGGCCTTCACGGATGCTGACCAGGTAAATTCCATGCACGAGGAACTTCATCAATTTGAGCGGAGCATAGTATGACGCCTAGTCCCTAGACCTGCTGACAGAACCATTATTGGGACCAGGTAGGTGTTCAGACTCAAGCTTGATGAAAATGGTATCATCACCAGGAACAAATCAAGGTTGGTGGTTCAGGGCTACAATCAAGAAGAAGGGATCGACTATGAAGAAACTTTTGCCCCAGTTGCCAGAATGGAGGCAATCAGAATTTTCATTACCTTTGTTGCCTATATGGAATTTAAGCTGTTCCAGATGGACGTCAAAAGTGCATTTCTAAATGGGGATCTAAAGAAAGAAGTGTATGTAAAACAACCATCAGGGTTTGAGGATACTGATCTCCCAAATCATGTGTTCAAGTTGGACAAGGCCCAGTATGGACTAAAACAAGCCCCTAGAGCCTGGTATAAAATGTTGTCCAACTTTCTACTGAAAAATTATTTCAAGAGAGGCAAGATTAACAATACCTTGTTACTAAAGACTAGAGGGAAAGAGATGCTTATTATACAAGTGTATGTGGATGACATCATCTTTGGAGCCACATCCGAGGTCCTGTGTGAAAAATTTGCCACTCTAATGGGAAATGAACATGATGGGAGAGCTGACTTTTTTCTTAGGTATGCAGATCAAGCAAACTCCAAATGGAATCTCAATCTGTCAAGAAAAAGTATATTAAAGAATTGTTGAAAAAATTTCATATGACTGAATCAAATCCCATTGACACCCCATGGGGACAAATTCAAAATTGGGAGCTGATGAATCTAGTGGCTTGGTAAATCAGACTATGTACAGAGGAATTATCGGATCATTACTGTATCTAACAACAAGTAGACTTGACATAGTGTTTAGCATAGGCATGTGTGCAATATTTCAAGCTTGTCCAGAGAGTCACACCTGAAGGCTGCCAAGAGGATTCTGAGGTATTTGAAAGGAATACAGGACTTGGTCCTGTTCTATCTAGCTGGGGATTCTTTTGAATTAGTCGTGTATGCAAATGCTGATTTTGCAGGTTATTAGGTAGACAAAAAATTCACTTCTGGAATGGCCCATTTTCTAGGTTCCTCACTCATCTCATGGGTAACCAAGAAACAGAATTTTGTGGCCCTTTCCACAGCTGCGGCAGAGTATGTGGCTGCTGCATCTTGCTATGCTTAGCTACTCTGGATAAAACAACAACTGAAGGATTTTGGAATTCTCACTCACACTATCCCTCTCCTGTGTGACAATACAAATGTTGTCAATATGGGGAATAATCCAGTTCAACACAAGAGAACCAAGAATATTGATGTTAGGCATCACTTTTTAAGAGATAATGTATTTGTATGCAGTACTGCAGAACTGAGGATCAAATTGCTGATATCTTTTCCAAGTCCCTGAGCAAAGATCAGTTCGTGTTTAACAGGCTGAAGCTAGGGTTATTTAAAATGGATTGAGCTGGCCCTCCCTACGCATCCAACCCTCAAATGGGTATGATCTGCGGGGAATGTATCCTTGTTAATTGTAATACCTTGCATGTTAGACCAATCTTGCACCTCTTTTACAGGTATACACTAGTGGGAACTGAAGAAGTAAGAAAGGTTCTCAACCATCGAGAAGAAAATTTTCTCTCTGCATTCAGACAGGGACCTGGTCCTGTCTAAAGATTAGCATTCTTTTCATTGATTTTAAAACTGTCATTGAGAACAGACCTCCACGTCATCGGTCACTCTGACCATTGTGTCCCATCGCTTTAAGTTCAAGCGTCGAGTCTCTCAGGGACCTGACACATCTTTTCAACTCTTTTAAATCTCTTCTCTCCAAACCTTTACTGAATCATCTCAAATTCACCCTTTGCCTTTCTCTACCAAAACCCTAACTTTTCTTCTTTAAGGCTTCCTCTATTTTCTTTGTCTCATCATGTCTCACTCATTTTCTCCTCCTAGGAAGGTACTAGGTACTCCAAATGAAATAGATCATGTCGATTTCTACTTGTCTTCTGGAGTTCCCTCTATGATGAAATAGTCAACCTCCCTTCCGGTGAAAGTTACTGAAACAAGTTGTCCTACTCTCTCGTTTCCTTTTGAACTTAATAATCCCGCACCTCCTAGCTAATCTGGTCCCCATTTGTTGATGCTGTCTGATTGTTTGTTTGAGGGGGGATCTCCTTGAGCATAGGCATTCTGAATCAAATTTCCTTGCTGCTAGTGAGAACATGATTATAAAGAGTCTGACACATATGAGAGAAGGGCTGATAAATGATGAATGTAGTGGCTTTGGTGAAGTCTCACTTGAAAGCACTGAACCAATTTTTGACAAAACACCAGAAGTTGGATTTCCTCTTGCTAGTGACTCAAACAACACTGATGAGGTCAACACTCTACTCAGATGGGTAGTACAGAAGAGAATGGTGCCTGTTACTACGAAAGAAAAGAAAAAAGTTATCGAAGAAACTCCTAAAAGAAAACCTTTCACCAGAGCAAGCAATAAGAAGTTTATGGGGGATGCCATGAAGTCAAACAAAGCAACTACTAAAGAAAACAGAAGAAGGAGAAAGGCAAGTAATTTGGAGATTGATATACATGAAGAAGGATTGGTGGTGGTCCAAAATGAACACTCAGAGAATGATACTGAATCAGAATATATTCCACTGACTAAGAAACAAAGGCGAAGGGAGGAACAAGAAAAGGAAAAAGGGAAGGGAATATCTGGAAAGTCTAGATATCTCTTTGTATAAGGGGTTGCTGCTGCAAAAGGGGAGAAGGCTAAGGAAACAACTAAGAAGAAGGCGAAGGCAAAGTCAAAAGAAAAGGTGGAGGCTGTGCCTGTTGCTAAGAATGCATCAGAACAGGGACCTGGTACCAAGAGAAAGCGAAATAGAAAGGCGGACACCAAGCAAGATATTGTTAATACTGAAGGTCCTAGGTGGGAGAGTTTTTGACCCCACGATCCTCAAGAAATCTGGAATGGACTCGTTAGCGGATCTAGTGGAGATTCAATCATGGACACACCTGTTCATGACCAAATCTCCTGTAATGCATGAAGGCCAAGTAAAGGAGTTCTATTAAAATATGGAGTTCAATGAGGATGGAAGCCTTCATACTTTGGTGGGAGATAAAAGGATACATCAAAATGAGGAGCTGTTGGGAGTAATTCTAGAGGTGCCTAGAGAAGGGATCAGGTCCGTGGCTGGAAAACTCTGCACTAAGCACTTTGCTAATGAGTGCTCTAAACTTCCAGATATGCATTGTGCAGGTATTTAGAAGAAACTCATGAAAGGGGAATACCAATTGCTTTATGAGTTTGTGAACAAGGTGGTTCTCCCTTATTCTGAGAAGCGTACAGTTGCAAATTCAGCAGATTAATTCCTAATGGAATCACTCTGCAAGTTCGACCCACTGAATCTGCCAGCACTCATTTTGGAACATATGCACAAGACGGTGATAGAACGTAAAGGCAAGCATGGAATGAGATATGGATACTTTCTCACAAAAGTGTTCGATCATCAGAAAGTCTCAGTGGGACCAGGTACTGTTGGCACAGTTAAACAATCTATCTCTCTTAGTACCTTAGTCGAGAGTGTGAGTGCATCGAGGGTCAAACAAGACAACTGAGTAAAATGTCTCAGTTAGTGGCTGAACGGGATCAACTCAAGCGTGAACTGGAGGAACTAACAACACTTTTGGGGAAGAAGGATGCTGAAATGGCACTATTAAAGGCACAACTAGCCAAAGCTTAGTTTGAGGGACCTTGTACTGAAGAGGTCAAAGAGTTATGTCTGAAAAATGCAGGTCTTCTGACTCAAACTGCTGATCTTCAAGAGAGGTTGATCAAGGCTCATGACTCTGTCAATGACCGACTTACCTTTGTCATCAAATCTTTTACCCATCATCCTCCCTCTTCCTAATTCCCTCCATCTATTATCCTTGCCTGTTTTCTTTGTGTGGGCAGTTTCCCGGGTTCTCTTTAGCAGTTTATTGTCAATGTATTGAATGCTTACTCTGTGCAATGAAAATGACTTCTGTTTTGTTGTGATGTATTCCTGTCCAATTCTTATTCTACGATGTGTTGCTAAAAGCTATGGTATTTCTATGGATGCTTACTTTTAATATTGGTTTACTGTCTTTTTTTTTTATGACACCAAAAGGGGGAATGGGTACCTTAGACACAGGGGGAAGCGGAAAGCCTTAGACATATGAGGAAGACATAATACCTTAGACATAGGGGGAAGCGGAAAGCCTTAGACACAGGAGGAAGACAGACATAAGAGGAAGACATATATGAAGTGCAGGGGGAAGTGGAGAAGGAGACATAGACATAGCATTATGAGTTTGTCATCATCAAAAAGGGGGAAAATGTTATTTGCAGTTTTGATGATTTGACAAACAAAGGACCTTGTAAGGGGACCTAATCCTTGCCATTCCTATCCGTACAATTAACAACTGGAAAAAGTACACAAGTTTGGTGCACGGTCTCCAAGTATGGCAAAAACCTCGGCCAATGGCATGGTCTTGAAGGTTGTGTCTATTCTCATAAGGACATCCTCACACAGACACAACCTTAGTTTTTGCATCACAGATTTTGAAGAGTAAAAAGCAAAAACCACTCATCTCAAGAAGTACTTACCAAAGAGCAACATGGACCAGATAAAGCAACTTGCGTCTTTTACTTCAATGCTTATTGTTGTAAATCTAATCCTGAACTATAAAGGAATTAGATCTTTTGTTCGTTTTGTTCAAAGTCTAAATCAGTTGAGTTTAACTGGTTTAGTGGGCAGCATTACCGCTGGTTAGTCAAATCCTAAGTCATCTAGTGTTAGGTGGGTTAGTGGGAAACCGTGTGTTTCTTAGTGAATTCTAAGTTATTCTGTGTCGGGTAACTTAGTGGGCAATAGTGATATTGCTTAGTTGCTCTATTTGTAGTGGGGTTACTACATTTAGGGGGGAGGGATTTAGAGGTAAATTCCTAGGTTGCAAGTTGTTGTAATCTGAATCGTTGCTCTATTTAGAAGAAATGGAGTTTGGTTTGAAAAGCCTGTAAGGACAGGTCGTGGTTTTCACCGCCCTTAGAGCAAGGGGGTTTCCATGTTAAGTGCTAGTGTTACTTTACCTATATTGCTTATTTACTGCTCCTACTTGCATTACTGTTCTTACTGTGTAAAGGGACCTGGTCCATTGACTCGTAGTGGACGCCTATATTCTAACAAAGAGTTTTTAGAATACCCTTGAGTGTCATATCTATCCCCTGCTTATAGTTGTAGGGGGCGGATAAGGTTGCTTATGATTGACCAAAATATGTTATTTTGACACTTGCAGATTGTGATTGGTTCTTGAATCTGACTGAGATTACCACATCATTTGGAAACATGACGTCACATTGTTGGATACCTAGTCACTGTGATACGTGACATGGGCTTGGACTTCAAGGTGGAATGGACCTTGGACTTAAACTTAATAAAATGCACTCATTTATCTTTTATAACCCAAATTAATCAATTAACCCAAAATGAACATGGATGTAATCCAAATTTCGTATGGATTTAATCCAATAATATTTATGTGTCTACAGTATCATTCGAGCATGTAAATTATGCTGAAAATAATAATTTTATATCTAAAGAAAATCAATCTTCTCATGCGCTAATATAGAAGACAATTGATATAGCCTGAATGATCTTCATTATGAGAATATATTGATGATTTCAACCGTTAAGATTGGGTGAGTGTCAATCACGATGGTTTGAATCATGATGTTAAGTTCTTATTGAAATAAATTATTGTCATGTCATAATTTTTTTTTAAATTACTACAATAAAGATAGTAATAAGTTGTTATTTACCTATTTATCTGGTCTCTAAGCTTATTCTATTGTGCATTTTCAGAGAAAAAAGAGTGAGGCATTTACAATGTTTAAACTTTAAAAGACATTTTTTTTGTGATTTACAGGTGTAAACAATCGAGTTCAATATTTAATCGTTATTGCCAAATACCTATTGAAATTCTCAGATATCAATTGGACACATCCCACCCCTTTAAATCAAAGATTCATACGGCTAGCCCAAACCAATTGAGATACCAATTGGGATTGTCTAGATACCAATTGTGCTCAACTCGAAAGATCAACACACTGAAAATTTAATTGTATGATTATAAATTCATCATACAATTCTAAACTCAAGTACTAATTTTATCACTACCATCATTCGCATATTAAATGGAATACCATCACATATATCACTATCAAAATATCATTATTAATATTATTCCCCACCACTCATTTCCTCAAGTTACTATTTTGCTAAATTATCAACTTAATCATCATAAACTTTTCTACTCATTGTGGATATTTTACACAATCTCAATTTTCACTTGTATCACATCACACACAGGTATTTTCAACGTCAGTAATACAATAGCTCCTTAGGCAAGCAACTACCAAATCACAAATAATCACATATTTATTAAAACGTAACCCAAGAATATAGGCAAATATTTTTATATTTAAACTTAATTATCTCTTCCTAATATTTTTCCCATTACAAATCCTAAGTAGTAATCACACACAATAGTGTAGTTATCCGCAGTAAGGACATAAATGTATGTACATACCTTGTTAACCTTTCACAATTATCAAGTACTTATCAAATACTCACCAACAGTACAATAATCATCAACTTCAACAAGTCAATCGGTCATGGCAATCATATTCACATTGGCCTTGCAACGGTATAAATCCTACATCTTGTCGGTTATCTCTAGCACTCACTCAACAAAATCACAAGTTTGTCTCATTCTATATACACATACTAAGGGGTCTTAATCTTTTCCATTTAGGGTGTGTTTGGTATGAAGGAAAATGATTTTCATGGAAAATGTTTTACTAGAAAATGTTTTCCTGGAAAACAAGTAGATTTTTGACTTATTTTCTCATATTTGGTTGGTGAGTAGAAAATATTTTTCGCAAACAATTTTTTTGGGGGTGGGAAATTTTGAAGTTGAAAATATTTTTTAAAAACAAACTTAAATTTTTTTTTTGGAGGGGGATGGGGTAAAAAAATAAAATAAATTGAAATTGGAAATATATTTTAAAAACAACTTTTAATTTATTTATTTTTTGGTGGGGGAGGGGGGGGGGTGCTGGTTTGAAGGTAGGGACAAAATACATTGATTTTTTCAACAACAAAAATTGCAAGTTGAAGTTGGAAAAGATTTTCCTTAAATTTTTGAATGAAAGTCATTTTCCTTAAATTTGAGGAAAATGAGTTGATTTGAAAAACATTTAACCCAACCAAATATGAGAAAATTGGAAAACATTTTCCGATAAATATTTTCCTTCATACCAAACACACCCTTAGTCATGACCCGCAGAGGACCCTAGGTGTCCATATACTGTACCGAGGTGGTACTTGATCCAACCCCACTCATAATCGTGTATCTGTAAGCTCACATCGAACTCGAGTCAATTATCATCAAAATAGTAAGTGTATTGTTACCGCATCTACATATGTCATTATGCTAGCCTCTCTAATAATCTCTTAGGAAAACTCAGTAAGTATAGAATAATCATAAGTTCATAATTGATAACATCTACTGTATCTGCATATGTCATAATGTTAGCCTCTCTAATAATCTTTTAGGAAAACTCAGTAAATATAGAATAATCATAAGTTCATAACATCAGTCAAATAGACCGTTTAACAGTTCACATACTTATTCATAAAAATAATCATTAATTCCACCATTCACAAAACACCAATCAACATGTTATACAACTCATATTTACAGACCAGAAATTAAGCAAAGCCTAACTTCAAAAAACCTTCAGTTATCACTGTTGTTTCCCCCACCCTTAAGCATCCAAGTAACCTTCACCGAATTCATGGAACTTTATTCAAAACTACTAGCTTAATATTTATTTCGAAGCTAACTACTTTCTTACTTGTTTTAAGACCCATTTATTAGCAACACATTTTTAATCCTCATTACAATATCATCCTTCTTCTATACTCAAAATATGACTTATGACATCCTTAGGAGGACACCTTATGAAAATAGAATAAAACTCTTAAAAGTTACGGTACGTAAAAAGATTAGGTTACTATTTTATGGGCCTTCTCTATGGCGAAGGGTATTCAAGCCACCATGTGGTTAGCATTACCTTTATAGATTTTCATCACCCCCAACTTAGGCTTTTAGCCTCAATTTTCAACTTTTAGAGTTCAAAGAGGGAAGGGTTGAAAAGAAGTTTTGTTTTCTCAAAAGAGTAAGACTTGTAATGTGGTTATCAAAGAAACACTATTAGGCTCAAAAGGGATCAACTAGGGATACATTTAGTGCAATGGTAGGGCTTTTAGATAAAGTGGGCTTCTCAAAAATCACAAAGAAAGGCTAAGGTCATTTCTCTAATTAAAAGCAACCAAGACCAACATGAAAGACTAACCGGACAAGTTCTAAATGGAACAAGTAAATACAAGAGTTTATTCAACAACCTCACCACATATGCCATGCAAATTAATCAAGATGGTTGAATTTTTACTTCCGCACAAGAACAAATGACATCATGCTTTATAACCACCAATGAGTCAAAAATCACAAAAAGAGTCAAACAGTTGCCACAAGATTATTCCCATCACGCATTCATTTTCAATAATTTTGAGGTGGTGCTCACTTTTTCTTTCTTCATTGCAAGACTATTTATTAGTACCAAACAAATCATATCCTCCCAAAAAGACGCCGATTCACCCGGAAAAAAATGTCACCATATCCATCACCGAGCAAGTTCATACATCCCTTCGAGATATGACTACTCAGGCTTCACCACACAAACCCCTCACAACATATACTCTCAACCAAATAATGATTTGTCCTTTCGAAAGTTGTCACTTTATCTATCGGGCACAGTCACTCAACCTTATCATAAAATAAAATAAGAATCTTCTAATGAGAATAAAAAATAAGACTAATTTAAACACAATTTAAGCATCTCAAATTTGATACAATCACAACACAGTCCGACTAGGATACAACATCCAACAAATTAATAGAACAACATGATAAGGGAGATCAATTCTCTGCACTCATTTAAGAAGTTAGTGTATCGAGAGTTACTATTTTTGATACAATAAATTTGACGATTCTTGCTTCTTCTCCTCCCTTCTCTTCTTCTTTTCTCTTCTCTAAAACCCTAACTCAATATTGTAAAAGCGTAAACTGAATCCTATCAGTTTAGACCCCAATTAATTACCAAAAAATGAAATTAAGTCATGGGGCATGGAAAAGACCATAATGCCCTTCTAAAATCCGGATTAGACTTTTCTTAATTGAATAGCCCAACTTCCAATGGGCATATCTCACTCATACGAACTTGGAATCGCGCAAACTCGGAGGCGTTGGAAAGATAATTCCAAGATCTTCCCTACGGTATCTGGAAGCACACCTAACACATCTTGAGCTAGGAGTTATGGTCATTTGAAGTTGACCAAAATCCCAAACTTAACATAACTTAACAAATTTCCAGATTTTTCATTCTTTCCTAAAATGACTATTTTCAATTCTAACTCTTTCTAGTTATTTCAATTAGCAAGATGTTACAATATATCCCCCTTGGAAACATTCGTCCTCAAATGAGATTACTCTTAGTAGGTTAAGGCTATAACATCTAACATTCAGTTCAAACACCCAACAATCACAATGGAAAAACAACATGCCAACTTATAAATAAATACCAAGAAAAGGATTAGTACCTTGATCTAGAATTTTTCCGATTTCAAAGAGATGTGGATATATCTTCTTCATATCCTCCTCAACTTCCCAAGTAGCTTCCTCAATAAACTGGTTCCTCCAAAGAACTTTGACTGACACTACTTCCTTAGTCCTCAACTTGCAAACTTGACGATCTAGAATTTGAATCGGAATCGCCTCATAAGATAAGCTATCCTTGATACCAATATCTTCAGTTGGTATGATAAGTGAAGGATCTCCCATGCACTTCTTCAACATGGAAATTTGAAATACCGAATGAACCGCTGCTAACTCTTGTGGTAGCTCTAACTCATAAGCTACATTTCCAACCCTTTTTGATATTCCGTAAGGGCAAATATACCGAGGACTAAGCTTTCCCTTCTTACCAAATCTCATAACACCTTTCATGGGTGAAACTTTCAAGTATACCCAATCATCTACTTCAAACTATAACTCCCTTATCCTAACATCAGTGTAGGATTTCTGACGACTCTGGATTGTTTTTAATATCTATTGAATACCTTTCATAATCAATCACACAATCTACCTTGATACCTCAATACACAATCTCCCCCTTGTTCAAAAGCCATCTCTTTTTGCTTATGAACACTTGCCTTTAATTCAAGAAATAAAAGATCTTGATCTTGATTTTCTTTTACTTCTGACACTAATGATGATTCAACCCCATTCATCACCACTACTCCTCCTTATGTGGAATCCATTAGTCGAACTCCTAGTCGTGCAAGTCTATGCACCTATTTTGCTAACTCTCTCTTATCTTCCTCGAAATGGGCGGTACTACCCATAGATAACCTGCTCAAGGCATCAGCAACAACATTAGCCTTACCTGGGTGATAAAGAATACTCATGTCATAATCCTTGAGTAATTCTAACCACCTCTCCTGTATGAGATTAAGCTCTTTCTGACTAAACACATACTGAAGAATCTTGTGATCGGTGAACACATCCACATGAACACCATAAAGATAATGACGCTATATTTTCAAAGCAAATACTACGACAACCAACTCTAGATCATGGGTTGGGTAATTCTTCTCATGAACCTTCAACTGTCTGGAGGCATAAGCTATAACTTTGCCATTCTACATTAATACAAAACCCAAACCAACTCTAGATGCATCACAATATACGAAAAAACTGTGAGTACCTTCTAGTAAGGTTAACACTGGGGCAGTAGTCAACCTCTTTTTCAATTCCTGAAAGCTTTTCTCAAAAGCTTCAGACCATTGAAATTTAATTTTTTCTGAGTTAACTTGGTCAAAGGGGACGAAATAGATGAGAACCCCTCTATGAACCTTCTATAATATCCAGCCAACCCCAAGAAACTCCTAATATCAGTTGGAGATGTGGATCTAGGTCAATTCTGCACTATCTCTATTTTCTGAGTATCAACTTTAATTCCCTCTCCAGACACAATGTGGCCTAAGAATGCCATAGACTCAAGTCAAAACTCACACTTAGAGAACATGGCATATAACTCTCTATTCTTTAAAGTTTGGAGAACTATACTGAGATGGCTAGCATGATCTTCCTCATTCCTCGAATAGATTAGAATGTAATCAATGAACACGATAACAAACATATCTAAATAAGGCTTGAATACTCTATTCATAAGGTTCATGAATGCTGCAGGTGCATTGGTTAAACAGAACGACATGACTAGAAACTCATAGTGACCATAACAGGTCCCTCAGGCTGTCTTTGGAATATCACATTCCCTTACTCTTAACTGATGGTAGCCAGATATGAGGTCTATCTTAGAGAAACAAGTAGCACCCTGAAACTGATCAAAAAGATCATCAATTCTCGGAAGAGGATACTTATTCTTAATGGTAACCTTGTTCAACTGGAGGTAATCTATACACATCCTAAGGAACCATCTTTCTTTCTCACAAATAAGACCGGAGCGCCCAAAGGTGAGACGCTTGGTCGAATAAAACCCTTATCAAGGAGATCTTTCATCTGCTCTTTCAACTGTTTTAACTCTGCTGGTGCCATTCTGTATGGTGGAATAGATATAAGATGAGTATCTCGAAGAATATCTATACCGAAGTCTATTTCTCTCGGGAGGGACTCCGGGAAGATCATCTAAAAAGACTTCTGGACACTCTTTTACTACTAAAACTGACTGAATAGGAGGTATCTCAACACTAGAGTCATTAACTCAGACTAAGTGATAGACGCACCCCTTGGAAACCAACTTTCTTGCCTTAAGGTACGAAATGAAATGACCCTTAGGCACTACTGAACTACTTTTCCACTCTAAGACTGGATTATTTGGAAACTAGAACTTGACTACTCGAGTTCTACAATCTATTGACATATGACAGTCATGAATCCAGTCCATACCCAAAATGACATCAAAATCTACCATGTCTAACTCAACTAAATCAGCCATGGTGCTCTTATGATTGATGAAAACGGGACAATCACGATAGATTCTCTTTGCTAGAATAAACTTACCAATAGGTGTAGAAACACTGAAGGGCTCACTAAGTTGCTCAGGAAGAACATTAAAATTAATCACAACATACGGAGTTACAATGGATAAACTCGCTCCTGGATCTAGCAAAGCATAAACATTAAAGTTAAAGACTTGGTTCATACCAGTGACAACATCGGCGAATCCTCTTGCTCTTGGCGACTAGTGATAGTATACAGACGGTTTCCTCCTCCGCCTTCCCCTGAATTATCTCCTCTAGATACATCTCTGTCTGGTGGAGCAACTGAAGAAGACTGGGCTCTATTTCCCCATTCCCTTTACCCTGCTTGTTCTGTGGACATTCGCTCATGAAATGACCGTTTTGGCCACACTTGAAGCAACCAGTAGAGCCATCATGACACTTTCCTGAATGGTTCCTACCACACTTAGCACATGCAGGAGGCTTACTACCTCCTTATGCCATACTACCCTGAGAATAGGCAGGTTTGGCTCTGAAATTCTGGCTATTGAACTCACTTTTGTTCTTTGGTGCAGGTACACTAGCAGATGATGAAGCAGGTTCCTTCTATTTCTATTGGAAGGATGATAGGTTGGCATTACTCTTCTGCTGCCCGGACTCATTCCCTGTCTTAGCTTTCTTATTCTTAAACTCTTCTCTATCCCTTAGTTTGTCCTCCTCAACTTGTTGCACATGGATCATCCGTTTTGCTATGTCCATATCCTCTATCAGCATAGCTGCCTTGCCTTCCTTACTTGACAGACGAGACAAACCAGTAACGAATAAACTCATCCTGCTCCTCATGTCAGCAACCATCTCCGAAGCATAGTAGGAAAGTTGCGTGAACCTCAGACTATACTCATGAACGCTCAAAGAATCCTGCTTAAGTGTGAGGAACTCTCGTACCTTAGCCTCTCTCAGTTCTCGAAGGAAGAAACGCCCAAAAAAGGCCTCCTCAAACACAGCCCAACTCACAATTGGTTATGTGCAAACATGAGTTAGAAAGAAACTGTATAGAGATACACTCTATCGCACGAAATGAGTATGAAAGAAGTGAAGGAGATTCCTAAATGTTGTAGCCTCCTAATTATAGATGTGGCGCGCTTCACACCGATAACGAGGACTCTACAGACACGGCTTCATAGACTCCCTAGGACTCTTGAACTATGTGCTTTGATACCAAGTTTGTCACGCCCAGAGCCTACACCTTGGGTATGACTAGCACTCGAGAACCATTGATGTCCCCAAGCGAACCCTTGGCCTGGTTTACTTACTCAGCAGAAGACTTTAAGCATGAAGAAAAGAACTCAAATGCAAGATAATTCAACTGTCTCAAATTAAACTCATAATGTTTTAGAAATAAACATTTAACTTAGCCAAAGTGGCAACTAAAATCTGAACATAAGCCAATAACAAAGTAAAGACAAATGAACTAACTAACTGTTTATCTATTAAGCCTCTAATAACTGAGATGTATGTCGGGACAAGACCCTCGACATCCTAATAAACTAAATACTGAAAGCAATAAAAAGGGATCCTCTGGAAGAAAGGAGGTTCACCAACAAAATCTGGAGCTTAACTCGAATCAACGATGCGCTAGATGCAGATCCTGGTTACCTATTTCTGCATCATTAAAAGATGTAGGCCAAATGGCATCAGTACATTGAATGTACGTGTATGCGAGGAGAATTATAAAACAAGACATAAGCTTGAAAAAAACTGAAAGAAACACTTACCTTGGCTTGACTCAACTCATGAACAACTTAACTCATTATAAAGCAATAAAACACATGCAATATATAGAAAGCCTTTAAAACAATAGAAAATAACTTAGTTCGTTAAAGAAAATGCAATAACAAACTCAACTTTACTCATATAATAAAGTAATATAGTTTCTGTGGGAGTTTATCTAACCGACAACCACCACTTTGAGCCTAAGTGGTGATACATCGTCTTGCTCACACTGCCAGAACTGTCCTACACTTTGCCATCATATAGAACGCCTTAACTAAGTGGATCCACTAGTTTATGCTAAAAAGCAGTTAAGGAATCATCTAAAAAGTATGACCCTTTACTCCCCATGATGGCTACTTGGTTTATACAGACTTGAGTTAGTATGAACTCGCATCCCTGTATCGATGCTCAATACTACTCCCAAAATATACTTAAGCTCATATGTTTTTTAAAAAAACTTCTTTCTTTGTTTTGAGATAATTACTCAAAACTTAGTTTAAAAGCTCTTTTGGAATCGATGTTCCCTTTCTTGCTCAAATATGAAAATATTTCTAACTTTTGGGAATACTTAGTTTCCGTATAATCTTTGAAGAAAGAGCTTTTACTCTTACTCTTTACTCAATTCGAAGCTTAAGTCTTAAAACAAAGTTAAAACGTTTGTGAAAGACTTTTTAAAACTTTATGAACTTCGCTTGACTTGATTCTTAACTTCTAGACTTGACTCTTAACTTTCCTTGAATTGAATTTATGGATTCAAGGGTTGTGATTTGTGATAGGAAAGATCTCATGATGTTTAATAGTGTTTTTAGTTAGCTAAACATGAGGAAAGATCAAGAAATCACTGTCTAGAAATAAGTCCGTGATGCGGAGTTGCATTTAAATATTTGATCGCGAAATTATTTTTGAAACAGTGGAGTCCACGACTTCTCTGCGACGCAGAGAGAAAATTTTCACACTGAAGGAACAGGTCTGCGTCGCAGACCTGGTACCTGTTCCTTGTTCAATTTTTTTCTTTCTCGTTATCTAACCCCAATTTGCTTAATTCCGATTCTTTTTCTCAATCCCTCTTTAGATTCAAATACCAGTATATATACACAAGAATCTAACTCAAAACAACTCTTAAATTCGACACGATTTCATTCAAGAACTCCACAATCCCATCAAATCTCAAGAACTAAAGCAAACTTCAAGAACATCATACTTCAACTTTCTAGAAATGAATTTCGCTGAAACAAACATGATTGGCGCATGGGTGAACGAACCCAATGCTATGAAAGTCTCACATACCTTGTAGGGATCACCCCTTGACGAAATCCACGATCTTAGCTTCGAGAATTTGACGATTCTTGCTTCTTCTCCTCCCTTCTCTTTTTCTTTTCTTTTCTTTAAAACCCTAACTCAATATTGTAAAAGCGTAAACTGAATCCTATCAGTTTAGACCCCAATTAATTACCAAAAAACGAAATTAAGTCATGGGGCATGGAAAAGACCATAATGCCCTTCCAAAACCCGGATCAGACTTTCCTTAATTGAACAACCCAACTTCCAATGGACATATCTCACTCATACAAACTCAGAATCGTGTAAACTCGACGGCGTTGGAAAGATAATTCAAAGATATTTCCTACAGTATCTGTAAGCACACCTAACACATCCTAAGCTAGAAGTTATGGCTTTTTGGAGTAGACCAAAATCCCAAACTAAACATAACTTAACAAATTTCTAGATTTTTCATTCTTTCCTAAAATAACTATTTCCAATTCTAACTCTTTCTAGTTCTTTCATTTAGCGAGATGTTACATGTTAACTTTGAAGACTCCTCCTCAAATGGTTCCACTTGTGGATCTTTCGCAGGTTCCTTCTTTGTTATCTTCACAAAGGTATCCTGAAATGGCCTATCCAATGGCTTATCCAATGTCTTCACCAATGATTGTTCCTCTAATGGCACCACAAATAGACCCTTCGATGAATATCCCCTCAATAAGTGCATCAATGCCAATGGAGAACAATTTTAATGGCACATTTGGCATTCCACATAGTCCTTCATTTTCTGAGTTGCTGAGCTTGAATGATGATGAGCTAATGACTTTACTTGATGATACATCTTTCGACATTCATGTTCAAGATCCAAATCACCACCACAACAACTTATAAGGATCTATGATATATTAATTATTAGTAGAAATGTCTGTACTTTGGTTTCATATAGATTTCTAAGCATGACAATAGTACTCTTTTGTGTAATGTTAATTAAAGTATGAGAACCTTATAATAAACACAAAATATATAGTACTTGTCTTCATTTAAGTTAGCATTTATGTTTTGATTTTAACCTCCTTAATTTTATGTTTTTTACTATTAGAACATTGGATAACTTCTGAATTGCTTCTCAGTTTTTACTATGACTCTAATGTTTAGTTGATCAGAATTTCTTTGAATCGAGTTGTATTGTTGCCAAATTTATAATTATGATACAAAAATAAAAACAAAATGATGATGAATGAATGTTTAGGTGAGAAGATTATTATTTTCTTAAGAAAATTAAAGAAGATATTTAATCCAAATATTGCTAGGCAGGTTGAAGTTTCTTCGCTTAAGATTTTTTTTTATGTGGTTTAACTATCATAAGTGCTACTTGTTTCTTCGTTATATTCAAATGATATAAAAAAAGTTGTTCTCCCTGGATAACTGTTTTTTCTTGAAAAATATAATATATATGAAAAAACATTAAAAACAGAAAAAGAAAAGAAAAAGTTATCCCCACATATATAACATTTCTTGGATCAAGATTATTCTTTTTTCTGGAAGAGAGGTAATAGGGTTAGGGAGAGACAATTCATTTTTTTATTATATATAGTTAAGGATAGAAGATTGAACCAGATTTTAATTGTGATCTTTTGTATGTTAAGCTTACTAACTTGCAAAAGATATTGTATGACATAAACTTACTTATTATGGTTCATAAAATAAGATAAAAGAGATAACTATGTTTAAATTGTGTTTGTCGGACACAAGCCCTCGAGACTTGACACTTGGACACTGGAAAGCTTGTCCGAGGGTCCTTCGTTTGGAACTACCCTTTTCCTTTCCAAAGTGAAATTCCTCCTTGCTTTCACCTTTGACTTGTGCCAAACTCCACTTTTGTTGTTTCTAGGTGGAATATTCATCAACCTTGGTATCGGCAACCAAGACACCCTTCTTTGTCGAATGAATCTTCAAAGCATCATCTTCAAACCATGACTCCGATCACGGTTTTCAGTTGACTTTATCTTGGTGACAGGGGCAGGAGAACACTTCACAAAATGCTCTTTAAAAGTGAGCGATATCTTTGAAATTCAATCAGAACAACACTGGGTGGGTAAGATATAGGATTCTTGTCTGAGTCGCGTGGATCACAAAATGGTTCTATGATTTCAAGTCCACTCGTTGATTTTGAGAAAATCGAATCAATTGGCTTGGCCGTTAAACTTTTAGCTCGCAGGTAATATATATAGTATAACATAAATTTACGTATAGGACTAATTAAAAATACAACTAGATTTAAATTTTGTGACCTTCTCTCCGTTAAGTTTTTTAACTTGCAAAGAATATATATAGTATAATTTACATATAGGTTTTAGATAGAAGATGATTGAAGTTCAACTAAGCTTAAGTTATGATCTTTTGTCTGTTAAATTTTTTAACTCGCGGTGAATATATTTTGTATAATGATTAACGTTTCAAGTACACCTCATCCAATTCTAGGGGTAAACGATCGTTAACTAGTATAAAACCCAATGAAAGGTTGGGTCAAACCCACAGGGAGCAGTACATGTTCAAATTCAATTATGAAGTGCAAACGTGGTCTAATCAGTTATAGGAATAGAAATTATCGAAAACATACAAACAAACAAATCTAAAGGGGTGACAACAAATGTCATATGGGGGGTTTGGATTTGCAATTATGAGCTACTGTTAGTGAAATACTTACAAGATAACAAAATAACAACATTACAATTGAAAATGAAATGAAGAAATAAAAATCTCTTCCGGCTGAGGCGCGGATATCTCGCTCTCTTTAAGGAGATTCAAACCCACTGCAGCAAATGTTTTCACCGGTCCAGCAGTAGTCCTTCTTGACTTGTCCCCTCCAGGATACAACAACCTTAACACAAAGTATAACTCAATAACTCTAGACAAGAGTTGAATCCAAAGCTCCACAAAAAGAATACCTCCCTTCAACTAATAAGAACTCTCTTTTTTGACTAACTTTTTCCTCTCTATATTTTTCTTGTGTGTTGTGTGTAACAGATCAAATGATGACCACCCCTATTTATACTAGAAGAAGTCTTCCTAGCAATGAATAGGAAGATAAATGGTGTAGTAAATAGTGTAATAGCCTTAGGAGTTACATATGTTACAAGGTATAATTGAGGATAATGAGTTAAGTAATGTGAGTGCATCCAATGCCACTAACGGGCAGAATGAAGAGTTGTACAATGGCACAATAATGTGCACCAAATGAAAATGTCAGAAACGGCAGAATCAATGTAATTAAGCCTCACAATTCAATGATTCCAAGGATAATAATAAAGAGACTAACGTTCTGGAAATGGAATGTGCATCTTAACTATAATTTTATAATATTAAAACTCTCCAAAACCAACAGCTACAACGCAATCAAGCACTAAGGAAATAACAATTTAGAGAAGGATTTTTGCGATGTGATCGATTATAAGCAATTTTCACGTATGGGTAATTGAAATTACTAATAAATAGCTAAATATCAGCGGATAGGCTAAACTATAGATGCAATAGCTTTCTCTCGAACAACTATTAGGAATAAGGTGATTTCTTTCGAACATCAACAAGCTTAGCAAATAAGAACAACCCACACCTTAATTCATCCACTCTCTCGAGCTAGATGGGTAGAATCAGATTTAGAATTTACTCTTTCGAGCTAAACCTATATCAACCCAATAACTACAATCATCAATTGAAAACCTTGATTCTAAAACCTCTTTTTCAAGCAAGCATAGAATTCTAAGTTCGAATTGCATTTGCAACTACAATTCTTAGTTTAAAACACAACTATCAATTAAACCCACTTCAACTAAGCATTTAAATTAGTAATTAACAATACCCATAAGCTTATTCATCCCATAATCACATGATCACACCCAAAGAATTGAGGTTTTAGCTAAACATCATAAAAAGGTAAAAACAATTACCAACTCGATTAGCTATCAGCTGAGTAAGAGTCTCCAAGCCTTTACAATGTTTTCCAAGGGTTAAATTCAAAGGCCCACTTTCAAATCCTCAAAATTAAGCTTATAAATCCTCAAAGTCTATAATAACAATTGAAAAACTAAGAGAAAACTCTAATTCTAAAACTTGGGGATCCAAAAACTAAAAAATCCTGAGAACTTCATTTAAAATCCAATTTATAGTTGCCTGCGTTTTGGCCTAAAAGTCCACTCGGCGGAATAAGTCGTGCCTCGCCGAGTGGTTCAGAGATCCACCGTTTGCTCTCTTCCATCGCCATTTTGCATTGGTTCTTAGCATCCCAAGTCCTGTAACTTTGGGCGATCCAGTTTGGTATCGTGAACCGATCGGCGATTCGCCGACTGCCCATTTCTGTCACCAACTTGATTTTTTTCAAATCCTCTCTGTTTCAGAAAAACCTATTCTATGTCTTGTGGAAGATTGACCCTTTTGGATGCTATCGAGTAGTATGGAGGATCTGGTCCATCTCATGCTGTGCTCTGCTTCCATTTTGGTCATGTGAAGTTTCTTCCGGAGAAGTTCATTTTTTACGGTTATGGATTGAAATTCTTTGTTCAACTCTTTTAGCTTCTTGTGAAAAAGACGGTTTTGTTGTTCTAAGATCTCATTTTCATCTCTTAATGATGCATAGTCATCCATTAACAGATCTCTTTCGGAACAGGTTGATTGGTATGCATTTATGAGAGTATGTAACAGAGATTCTAGTTTTCTTTTTGAGTAAGAGTCAAGATTTTCTTTAATGTGATGCTGACTAACCTGATCCTGCTTGTCCTCTTCTTTTTCTTTAGAGTCTGACCCAGCCATCAATGCCTGAATTGTCTCTGACAACTATTTTCCTTTTCCTCTGGTTCAACTATGGCTACTAGTGCAAGGAAGTCATATTTGTCAGTTTGCTCGATTGCAAGTAGGGATTGATTTTCAATTTCCTCATCTTCAGACTCATCTTCTGACATGCCTCCCAGTGTAGCAAATGCTTTATTCATTGAGAGATCAACCTCTTGGTTAGTCATCCTCCTGTTGGTAGGAATATTTGTCACCCTTAACATCCTTTTGTTTTGTCCGAGTTATTCTTTTTATGTTCTAAGGACCAGAGTGGACATAATTTAATTAAATGATCTGGACTTCCACATTTATGGCATAGTTGCTCTCTCAAATTTTCAGCTGCCTTTTGAGGACTTCTTCTTTGAAATATTTGTCCTCTTTTTAACATTTTGGAGAACCTCTTTGTCATAAGTGCAATATTCTTATCCTCAAAATCTTGAGGTGTTGTGGCTTTCAGAACCAACTTTTTCTCCATTCTTTTACTGCCAATTTTTTTTCTTGATTCTTCTTTAGTTCATATGTCATGAAATCTCCAATAAGCTCATCCATGGACAGTTTATCTAGATCACGTACTTCAGTGACGACTTCCACTTTAATTTCCCACGATGATGGTAGAACACTTAAGAGTTTTCTAACAGCTTTTCCATTTGGAATTACTTCTCCTAACGAGTAAATCTCATTAATGATTGCAGTGAACTTGGTATGCATATCTTGAATTGTTTCTCCTTCCATCATTCTGAACAGTTCATATTGTCGATTTTAGATTTCTTAACCTGAGTTGTTCCTTCGTGTGTAGTCTATATAGTTTCCCAAAATCAACTTTGCATCCTCGCATGATGAAATTCTATTGTACTCATCTGGTCCTATACCGCATATTAGGATTTTTTTTAGCTTTGGCGTTATTTTGAATGGCGAGTTTGTTTGCAACATCCCATTCTTTCCTTTCCATTGGTACTAGGGTGATTCCATCGTCTCCTTTCTTCATGGGTATGGTAGGTCCATCCAGGACTACGCTCTAAAGATTGAGATTTTTGCCCATCAATTAATCCATCATACAATTTTTCCACCCTCCATAGTACTTTCCATTGAATAGTGGTGGTCGAGTTTGAGAAGCTCCTTCTTGCGGGGTAGATGGTGCTGCCATTGATTCTTTTCAAGATGTGAGTCTTTTAACGAAAAGACCTGCTCTGATACCAATTGAATAAACCTTACCCAGTATTCAAGAACCAGGTTCTTGAATATTACACACGATACTTTATGTTTAAAGAACAATAACACCAATGTATCGTGGAAACCTTCCTAACTCTAGGAAGAGAAAAACCACATCGAAGTTTTATATTAATTCAAGATTTACAACTCAGTTAATCAATGAATCTAACTCTAAACTTCTATCCTTTCCGATTAACTCTAATCAAACAACCCTGAACTCTCCAAGAAGTCAAACTCGCTTCTTGTTACAACAAAACTCTCAAAGACTCTCTCTTAATTCTAACCCCAAAAAGTCAAACCCACTTCTTGTTTACAATTCTCACAAACTCTCTCAAAACTCTCACAAACATTGATTCAACTATGAATCAATGCGACTCAACTATTTTGAAAGAAATCCTAACTCTAGAATTCTTTTGTTCTCTACTTCACGAACTCTTTGGCCTTCGTTATGATTCTCTCTCTCACTTTTTCTGTCTTTTCTCAATTGCCAAAGACGACTTCTTCTTTGTTCTCCGCTGTCCTTTTATAGAGTCTGAATTTGCTTCAAGTCTAATTTGTATAAAAAGAGAAGTTATAGTTGTACCAGGAAAAGAGTTAGAGATTTCCTTAAATTTGAATCCTTCTTCCTTCTTTGTACAAAACTTCTTCTTTTATTATTTCCTTTTGCAACTTGATTTTCTTTTAATAACAACCTCTTCTTTTTGATGTCGGCGTAAGTAAAGTCTGTGTCCCGTCTTTTTGAGTGTAAGTTCTATGTTCATTGACGAGAACCAGGTTCATAATGTCTTTCATCAAAACTGCTTGAGTTATCACAACTGTATAAATCCTACGTCTAGCGAGTTTCTCTAGCACTCACTCAACAAAATCACAAGTTTGTCTCAGTTGTATACACATGCTAAAGGGTCTTAATCTTTTCCATCTAGTCACGACCTGCATGGAACCCTAGGTGTCCATGTACCGCACCGAGATGGTGCCTGATCCAACCACACTCATAATCACTTATCTCTAAGCTCACATCGAACTCTAACCAATTATCATCAAAATAGAAAGTGTATAGTTACCATATCTACATATCTCATTTGCTAGCCTCTCCAATAATCTCTTAGGGTAACTCAGTAAATCATTATATATCATATATCGTATATTATATTATAAGTGGAAAGCTTCCAAGTTAAAAGTTGATTACGAAAATGTCCCTATAAAGTCATAATAGTATGGACAAAAATGTGAATACACATTAATAATTATAATAAATACGATCATTTTCTTTAAATACTATTATTATATATTTATGGACAATATATATATACACACACATTAATTATAATATATACTTTGCCTTAAGTCCGCCAATAATTTCTTAACATTATTGTACACAAATGTAAATTTACTATACAAGTGATTCATAAAAGCTACTGCACATTCATGGTATGACTACAAAAGGACAATATTTACTATACAAGTGATTCTTAAAAGTTACTGCACATTCATGGTATGAATACAAAAGGACAATCACATTTATATTTATTAACTCTTCCATTTCCCCCTAATGCATGAAGATAACCACATAAGATAAATAAATTAATATTCCTCCATTATTCATTAATTAATGCACATCCTATATCACATAGTTGTGATTGAGGTGGATTCTTTTTATCTAGCGATTGAAAGATAGGTAAATCTAATTACAATGTTCTTTTCTAACCCCCTAAATCAGTTGAATTTCACTGTTTTTAAAAAATAACCTGATATATTGTTATCATTATACTTGAATTTATGCATATTATGTGGTTTTGTTATATGCATACAATAGTTTAGTACTGGGATATTTACTGTTAAGTGTGATTAGCAGATGAAAAAGTACAAATGAAACATGAAGAGATATTGTTATCATCAAGGCTCATTATCAATTTCAAGAAATTTTGGAAGGAGATGATTAAAAATAACGAGATATTATCACCAGATGATACATGTTGAAACAGCAAACAAGGAGCAGTTCAAATGATAAGTCTTACTGTTCCAGATGTTTTGATGATCTTCACAAATGTAGGGACCCGGTCCTCTGCAGAGTGTTCTCGTCTAGGGCAATTTGCCATACAGCTAGAAAGCTGTCTCGTCAGAGGTTGGTGAGGCGCCAGCGTACTGAACCAATCAGAATGGACGAGGTTGTTTGTCCATCAGTTAATTAAATCAACTTTAAGGTTACCTTTTGCGATAGAGAATATCTTACTAAAACAAGAAATTTATGCAATGTAAGCTTTGTTAGTCTTTATCTATTTGATTTAAGTGGTTTTATTCTACTCTAATATTAATAATGATACTCATTTCTTTAGATTTTTGAAGTCCTTATGATCTTTATATTATAAATTATGAAGCACAAATTTTTTATTATTTTTATCTAAATGACATGGTTATCGTATATTTGTAAAGGCATGTGTTTGATCCTTCAACTTCTATGGTTTGTGTGACTTGAAAGTATGACTTTACATTAATAATCAAAATCATCTGGTTCAAGATTTTGTGATTTCCTCTCAACTATCTTTAGCAAGTTTATTTTTTCTTTTTCTAAAAAAATGAGGGTGGGGAAGGGGAAATGGGGGAGAGGATTACAATGTCTGGACTCGAATCCTCTCCAACTAGCTAAGGTGGAAGTTCAGATAACCAACCAAACTAAGTTACTAAGATTTTCCTTTGCAAGTTTGGTTCACTGCTTTAAACATAGCATATTTTGTATGTAATATTTATTTTTGTATACTCAAACATACTTCTAAATAATATATGAACACATCGTTTTATTTTTAAAATTACTTATTACAATATAGTATGATAATACCTAATTGGTTGTTTCATATTTTATCTGTCTATCTATATGCATGTATTTTGTTAGAAGTGTCTGGCGCAATTCCAACTGATAGTAGCAAACCAGTGGAAACAATAAATGATTTTAGCTAGGATCATGCAAGTACCGAGCAAGAGATAGTACAAGCGAATGACATTGTCAAAACTTCTGTTGAAGATCAGGAAGAAGCAAGTAAAAATATGGACAAATCTCAGGAAGCAGATAATGAACAAAGCTTGGAGAATAAGGAGCTAATAATTGATAATGTTACCTCAAAGCAGAATGTGGAGAACCAGCAGCAACACCATGATAAAAGCATCGAGACGAGTAATGAAAATGCAATCTACAAGGTAGATAGTACAGAACAATCAGGACAACAATGTCAAGAATAGTATAATGAAAAATGTAATCCGACAGTAGTTGAATATCCAATTATTGTTGCACAAGAGAATGCAACAATTTCTCCTTTGAAAGTTCTAATGGACATTGTTTCACACTCATTAGTTGAAAGAATTCCTCAACCACAATCACATCCAAAACAATCTCAACAACATAGTTGTTCTAGCAGCACAGAGGAAGTTGATTCACATTCTATAAGTGAGGCACCACATAAGATGTAAAAATATCAGTTACAACAACTATCTAGCAGTACAGATGCAGTTGATTAAAATTTCGAAGATGACGATGCACCACCTTTGATTCAAGGTCAACAAGTACAACAACAGAATGGTTCTTCCAATTCTAAAGAAGGGTCATTTGATGAGAGTAATAAGAATGGAGAGGAGGTCTTTCTCAAAAGCAACAAATCTGGCAAAAAAGAGAAGAATAGTAGCATTTCTATGGGGAGTTTGCCTACTAGGACAAGTTCAAGAAGAGGCTTGCAGAAGAACAAAGATTAATGATGAAATTCTTCTTTTGGAATATAAAATCGGTAAAGACACAAAAAGCTATTCAAAGGGTTCAAATGCTTAATAAAGCACATAAATTCAATTTTATTGCTTTAATGGAACCTTTTAAAAATGCTAGTGTAATCAACAAATATAGGCGGAGATTAAGCATGCATTTTACAAAATCCAATTTTAATGGCAAAATCTGGATTTTTGTCAAAGAAGGTTTTCAAGTTGATTTTATTTTGGATGCAGCATATCACTATCAAGGTTCAAGATACTATTTTGAATAAGGATTTTTTCGTAACACTTGTCTATGCAAAATGTGATGGTGTGCAAAGAAGGGCTTTGTGGGAAGACATTTATCAGTTGCATAATTCCATGAGTCTTCCATGGATTATTGGTGGGGATTTCAATGTGGTGCTAAATGCCGAGGAGAAGTTAGGAGGTCTTGTTGTACAACCTGCAGATGTAGATGATTTTTCTAATTGTATTGGAGATTGTGACTCACAAAAGTGCCTTTTAGAGGTAGTCCTTTCACATGGTGGAATGGTAGAGCTGCAGAAGACTGTATTTTTGAAAGGCTGGATAGAGTGTTAATTAACCATGAATTTCAAAATTGGTTTAATCATACCGAGGTTGAACATCTTTCTAGGATTGGATCAGACCATGCCCCTATGTTACTAAACTGTGAAGAACATGTGGTGAATATTTGTAAACCTTTTAAATTTCTTAACTTTTGGGTAGAACATGAGTCTTTCAAACAAGTTGTGAGACAAAACTGGTGTGCTGCTAATGATTTTGATAATCTATTTTTTAGCTTCAAAGAGAAGTTAAAGAAGCTGAAATCTTAACTTACTTCATGGAGTAAAGAGGTGTATGATGATATTTTTAAGCAATTAATAATTAGAGAGGACATTGTCAAGATCAAAAGAAGTTATTCGAGGAGGATCCTAGTAGTTTAAATAAAGCAGCGGTGCAAAAAGCACAAGCCGAATTCAAAAAGTATTTACTTTTTGAAGAAGAATATTGGAAGCAAAAAACAGGTTTTACTTGGTTTGAAAGGGGAGAAAGAAAT
This sequence comes from Solanum tuberosum, assembly GCF_000226075.1. Classification (NCBI taxonomy): domain Eukaryota; kingdom Viridiplantae; phylum Streptophyta; class Magnoliopsida; order Solanales; family Solanaceae; genus Solanum; species Solanum tuberosum. The sequence goes on along the minus strand of NW_006239191.1, from coordinate 594,817 downwards.
ACGAGATTTTTTCATAGTCTAGTGAAAGGAAGAAGGAAGAGATTACATTTGTCAAAATTCATAATGAGCAAGGGGTTCTTTCGGAGGACAAGTAGATGATAAAAGATGAAGCTATAAGATTCTATAGAAACAGTTCTCTCAGGAAAGGGATGCCGAATATTTTTCTCTTCTCAGGCACATTCCACATGTTATTTCTGAAGAAAATAATGCTTTAATTAGAATTATGCCATCCATGGATGAGGTTAAAAAAGCTGTTTTTAATCTTAATGGTGACAGTGCTAGTGGTTCTGATGTCTTCACAGGTCTTTTCTATCAGAAGTGTTGGGAAATTATTGGATCAGATTTATATAGGATGGTGGATAGCTTTTTTGTAGGCAATACTCTCCCAAAATTCATCACCCATACCAATCTAGTGTTGTTGCCTAGGAAGAATGATATACACTCATTTTTAGATCTTCGACCTATAAGTTTGAGTAACTTTGTTAACAAAGTTATCTCAAGGGTTATTCATGACATGCTAGGACTGGTGCTACCTAGATTGATCTCCTCTAATCAGTCAGGTTTTGTGAAGGAAAGAAACATTATTGAAAATGTTTTGCTTACTCAGGAAATTTACTTCTGACATCACAAAAAGGGGAAAACCATCAAATCTTATCATTAAGCTTGAGATGACAAAAGCTTATGATAGAATATCATGGTTTTTTTAATGAAAGTATTAAGAAAGATGGGTTTTTCAGTGGTGGTTGTTGATTAATTTGGAGAATTATTGCAAATAATTGGTACTCAGTATTGGTAAATGGACAGGCTCAGTGTCACGCCCCGAGCCTACACCCTGGACGTGGCTAGCACTCGAAGACCATTGCTAGCTTCAAGCGAACCCTTGGCCTGGCTTACTAACTCAGCGGAAAACTCTAAACATTATTACAATGATCAAATGAACTTACTCAAATAGCTTGGTAAAATAACTTAGAATGTTTTAAAGGTCAACATTCAACTTGGCCATAATGGCAACTCAAGTCTTAACATATGAAATGAAATGTAAAGACAACTGAACTACTAACTGTTTTTGAAGCCTCTAAAACAAAGAGGGATGTTGGGACAAGACCCCCTGCCGCGCCCCATTTTTTTGCAAAACGGGTTTTGGTGCACGACCTAACAACTGTTTTGGGCTTTGGGTGGATTGAAGATAAGCGAAAAGACATAAATTGCACAATCAAATAGAATAATCAAATTTTATTTTTTGTTAAACTACCCCAAATAATTATAATTATTATAAACATATAAAAGGGAGAAGGAAAGGGAGACTCTGACAACTTTACCAATCAGCACTCGGCCTTTTATTTTGGGACAGACAAAACAAATGTTTGTCGTTTACGGCTCGAGGCAATGTCATCATCTCCATAGGGCCTAAACTACCCCTACCTCACCACCGCATGCTTTTCGTCCTAAAAGGTGCTTATCGTCCTGACTTAATGTTCAAGAGGCATTGGACTATTAATAAGGAGGTTTTAGACTAAAAAAATAAAATAAATGTTCCTAATAGGCCTCCTAGACACCAAGCAAAACAAGTTGGACGATCATTTAGCATGTAAAGTCTCATGTTGGCCTCTAGATTTTATTATTAGCATGCTAGCAAACACACGTAATTAGTGAGAGGTCTCATTACTAAGTGTGTGGACATATGATCAAAGAGCAAGTATTGACAGTAAATTGAGCAGGCAGGGATATTATGAGGAAAACAGTGGCTAAAGTAATTCAACTAAACAATCTCGCATAGAGCTGATTTTAAAGTCTTAGATGATCGAGTGGCAGAAAGTTGTTAATTAATATGCAGAAATTGATTTAGTAGCTTATCTTAAGTGGCAAAACAGTGCAGAAATTAATTCGAACAATATTTAATCGGGGCAGAAAGTAGCAGATGCAGAAACTTAATTTTAAGTGGCATAACAAGACAAAAGCAGATTTTCGTTAACAATAGTTTAGATTTTAGTTCAGGAAATATTGTTATGCTGGTTCAACTCTTAAAATGCGGGAAGATATTAACCACTCATAGTGCAGGAAATATGCAAATAAGTTAGTTTTGTTTTGTTATTAACATTTTAGAGGGCTATCTAAATTATTTTAAGTGGCAGAAGCTATGCGTAGCAGACTTATCTCGGTGAACAACAAAGTGTATAGCAGATTTAAATCAGTTTTGAACATACCGAAAATCATTTTTACTTTATTTTACGTTGTAGAGATTAATTGCATTGCAGAAATTATGTACCAGTGGACAGGAAATGTGCATAGTTTTATTTCAATTATTTAACATGCTGGAAATTATTTGATTACGCCTATGAACATGATTTCTAGGCGATTGAAAAGTTGTATGCATGGCTCCTATAGGCATAGTTTCTAAATATGAACATGCTGAAAATCATAGTAATATTCAGAAAAACCTATAGGCATGATAACTAAGTGTGAACATGTTGGAGATTATTAATAAAGCTCGCATTAACAGATAACAATTAAGGCAGATCAGTACTTAAAAGATTCAGATTTTACTCCTTTTAAATTCATCAATCATGCTGAAACTAGTGTATTATTAAAATCAACTACTTATTTAACATGTTGAAGTAGTTCCTATAGGTATAATTCTAAATATAGACATGCTCAATTACATGCTGACATGCAAGATTTGTTAAACTAGGTGAGATGATATATGATACAAATAACATGAAATATTAACAAATTTAATTCGAAAGTAGGTGATTTTAACAAAGTTAATGAATGAGATTAATTCTGCAATTTATTCATTTATTTAATCTTTTCTAACATGCTTGCATAATAATCTGAGGCGTTGATAAGGCAAGTAGCACATTTATTCCATTAGTTATTTAGAATGTGATAAAATATGTTTTAATCTAACATGTTAAAACAGTTTATGGGCTAGTTATTATCACAACACAAATAGACTCAACATATATAAGTAAAGCAATTAGCACATAAATCCCACTCCCCTCTTAGGCGATCCCCCAAATATTTCATATATATGTACTAGAGAGTTAGAGAGTTATTACAAGATTATTACAGAACCGAATAGGAATAAACCCAACAACAACAAAATTAACTTAAAACAAAAATAAAAACTCCATGAAAATCTCTTAACAGGCGACTCTTCAACTTGAACAAAATGTCCAAACCTGCTGAAGAAGATACGAGTATATACAATACACCAAGACAATAATACTCGCATAATATTACTTATTTCAACATATAGGTGAAAAACAGACATACACGCATTCTGGCTAATCAAGGGTAGCATAAAATCGCACATAGAGCAAAAGGGATAAGAAACTGACCTGGATGCTTCCTTCTGTTCGTTTTCGAACATACAACAAACATACGATAATCATGATAGATGATGCAAGACGAAATTTAAACTAATGAAGGAGAGCTAACCGATTATCCAGAGTAGAGTTATCAGCAATGCAGACGAACTTAATTCAAATAGACCCGTACACAGCAAAAAACCGAGTAAAGCCGCAGTTAGAATGTTTATCGGAATCTTAATTCTTTTAAGATTAGAGAGCAATATTTGTTTTTTAGTATTCAAGTATGAGCGAAGTCAAGATGATCAAATAATGAGGGGAGGAGTCCTATCTATAGTCACTGAAATACGGGCAAATAAGGAAAAGGAATAAAGGAAATCAATTAATATTATTTTCCTTATTTCAAAGGAGAGCCAAATCAAATTTATTAATTTTTTTTTTACCAAATATAGGGCAAAACTGAAATCAACCAAATTATTCACCAAACCGGTAGGGATTTCTAAAAATAGAGTAGTAAGAATCAGTTCAAACCATAATTAAGGGGAGGGGGATCAATTTGCAGCACTATAAATTAATAAATATAAAATCAGCACAAGGAAAGAAATAATACATGCTTTACCATAATTTCAGACTTACCATAGGTAAGGGGTCGAGCAAATTACACCAAACTAATTACACAAAGTCATGAAGGTTAGCAGTATACGAAAGTTTAAATCACAGTAGATGAGCAATTTGACCAGGCAATTAGCTAAGTTAACAACTTTAAGAGATCCTAACAGATATGAGGAAACAATTAACAAGTCACAATTACACATATATTAAGGGGATAAATCAGCAATGTAAAATATCGAGGAAAATCAAGAATAATTATCTAAGGAAGAACAAATGTGATTCTCAATCAATTAAGACTAAAAAAAAATGATTTTTTACCATATAGAAATTAGTCAAAGGAATTCATAAACTAATGACTTTACTATATCAACACAGAGAATGTGCAAATTGTCGGTTAGAGTAGACTTAAATGCAGCAAGTGTGCTAAAACTTCACGATTCGAAGCCTAACAGATCATAATAGAAACGATGAGCAAGAGTTTGACCGAGAATTGCAACCTAAACATGCTTTCTAAGAATCAACAAGAAATATAAGCACATGATGACATGTTATAAACTCACCATATTTTAAAATCAAGAACAAAGTGTTAAAATGAATAAAATAAACTTACTCAGACGGATCTGTCAAAGATTCGTCTTAAAACTCAAAAGAAAAACTTCAAATGTTTGCCGGAGTTCGCTTTCTTCGGAGCTCGCCTAGTTGCTGGTTGGAACTGCTGTCGTTGTCGTTCGTCGCTGCTGGACGGAGCAGTTGTTGCTGCTATTTTCTCACCGAGCTGCTGCTTCGCCGGTCGGAGCTACTGGAGTTGTTGTTTGTTGTTTTCGCCAGAGAAAAGAGAGGAGAGAAGCAGAGGCGGCCAACGACTGCTGGCCTCGCTGGAGCCGCTGTTTGCCTCGCCTGGATGTTGTTTTCATTGCTGCTATGGCAGCGAGAAGAGAGGAGAGCAGAGAAGGAGGAGAGACAGAGGCGGAGATGAGATGAGGGGTGAGGGAGAAGAGGAGAGGGGAACGACCTCTCCTCCGATTTTTGTTGGAGGTTCCCCATCACCGGTGGTTCTTCGCCGGCTACTGCTGGTTCTCGTCGGAGAAGACGGGTGAGAAGAGAGGGAGAGAGCAGCGGCGCTAAGGGAGAGAGGAGAGGAAGAGAATGAGAAATCTTAGGTTTAGGGTCTTCTTTTGAAATAAAATAGGAAGGTTAGGTAGATTTAATCTGGACCGTAGGATTATCGTCGATTTTTTAAGAACTTTACTTCTATTGCCACTCACTTGACTAATTTGACCAAAAAGGAGATACCATTTGAATGGACTAAAAAATGTGAAGAGAGCTTCCAAAAGCTAAAGACTCTCTTGACCACCGCACATATTCTAGCATTACCGGTGGAAGGTAAGGATTTTATTGTTTATTATGATGCTTTTCATTTTAGGTTGGGTGTTGTGTGTTGATGCATGATAAGAATGTTATAGCTTATGCCTCACGTCAATTGAAGGTGCATGAGAGAAATTATCCAACACATGATTTAGAGTTGGCAGCGGTAGTGTTTGCTCTTAAGATATGGCGGCATTACCTTTATGGTGTTAAATGTGAGGTATTTACAGATCATCGTAGTTTGCAGTATGTGTTCACTCAAAAAGATCTGAATTTGAGGCAGCGAAGGTGGATGGAGTTACTTAAAGATTATGATGTGACCATTTTATACCATCCGGGCAAGGCTAATGTGATGGCAGACGCTTTGAGTCGAAAAGCGGTGAGTATGGGTAGTTTAGCTAGCTTGAGTGTAGCCAAGCAACCTTTGGCTAAAGAAATTCAGACCTTAGAGTCTAAGTTCATGCAATTGGGCATCTCAAAAAGAGGTGGGGTGCTAGCTAGTATTGAGGTAAGGGTCACTTTCATTGAAGAGATCAAGGCCAAACAATTTGAAGATGAGAATTTGGAAGAACTGAAGAAAAACACTGCGATTGGTAAGGCACAAGAGACCACTCTTGATGCGGATGGTGTGCTAAATTTTAAGGGGAGAATATGTGTTCCTAGAGTAGATGACTTGATTGAGAAATTGTTGGCAGAGTCTCATGGTTCGCGATATTCTATTCATTCGGGTGTGACCAAGATGTATAGAGATTTGAAGCGAATTTGTTGGTGGCCGGGCATGAAGAAAGACATAGCGGAGTTTGTGGTGAAGTGTCAAAATTGTCAATAAGTGAAATATGAACATCAAAGGCCTGCAAGCTTGCTTCAAAGAATGTCAATTCCGGAATGGAAGTGAGAAAGAATAGCCATGGATTTTGTGGTTGGTCTTCCCAAGACTTTGGGGAAGTTTGATTCTATTTGGGTAGTGGTTGATAGATTGACTAAGTCAACCCACTTTATTCCAGTAAGAATAGATTATAATACTGAACAATTGGCTAAAGTTTATGCGAAAAAGATAGTGAGGTTGCATGAGGTGCCCCTCTCTATCATCTCAAACCGTCGTACCCAATTCACATCCAAGTTTTGGAGGAAATTACATGATGAATTGGGCACACAACTCACTTTTAGTACATCCTTTCATCCACAGACGAATGGACAGTCAGAGAGGACTATTCCAGTGTTGGAAGACATGTTGAGGGCATGTGTGATTAATTTTGGAGGGCATTGGGATAAGTTCTTACCTTTGTGTGAATTCTCCTATAATAATAGTTATCACTCCAGCATTGATATGGCACCGTTCGAGGCACTCTATTGGAGGGGATGTAGATCACCCATAGGATTGTTTGAGGTTGGCGATGTGAAACCTTTGGGGGTTGATTTAGTGAAGGATGCTCAAGATAAGGTGAGGAGTATTCAAACTAAGCTTTTAGCAGCCCAGAGTACACAAAAGAAGTATGCAGATCATAAGGTAAGAGACATGACGTTTCAATCCGGTGAAAATGTTCTTCTTAAGGTATCACCGATGAAAAAGATATGATATTTGGTAAGAAGGGTAAGTCAAGTCCGAGATACATTGGTCCATTTGAAATTCTTGAATGTGTGGGACCGATAGCATATAGATTGGCTTTACGTCCTAATTTATCAAGTGTTCATCCGGTATTTAATGTATCCATGTTGAAGAGGTATCATGGTGAGGGGATTATATCATTAAGTGGGACTCAATTGTGTTAGACAAGGACCTCCAATATGAAAAAGAACCGATTGTAATTATTGATCGTGATGTACGTAAGTTGAGGACCAAGGGGATTAAGTCCGTGAAAGTTCAATGGAAGCATCGTCCAATTGAGGAAGCTACTTGGGAAACCGAGAGGGACATGCGAGACAAGTATCCCCAATTGTCCGTCGATTCAGGTACTACTTCATTCGTTCCTTAGCCTATTTTCCTAAGTTTTGTTACTCGAGACGAGTGATGGGTAAATTGGTATCTATTGTAATGACATGTTCCTGTCGTTATAGAAAAGCCAATGGGGGAAAATTTGGGGCCGGAAAACTTTTTCGTAGTACTTGGATTTTCCCAACCTTGTCCAAATTTGGACGAAATCGAAGTCATTGAGGTGTAGGGAAATCTAGTAACAATCGGGTGAACATTTATGATTTTGATTACTTGAGTAGTTAGATAACTCGTTAAGGAATCCGTACGACTTTACGGAATTGAATTCGGGCGAGTAGAACTCCCGGAATCGATCTTAGCGTAAAGGGTATTTACTGAGCGTCGTGGGTTAGAGGTGTGTTGTGAAATGGGAATTTTGGAATTCTTGAAATAGCTCTCTATTTTGTTTTGGCTGCTTTGGTTGGGGACTTTTGCCTCTTTGGCATCGCCGCTGTGACGGGCCCGACACGAATTAAAGTCGTTAATAAACCCCTAAACGACCTCATTATGCACTTTTTGAGCTAAGGAACGACCCCCAGGCGACTCCTAGTCGTTTTTCACCATTATTGAGGCTAAAGGTAAGCATTTCTCTCCCCGAATCCGTTCTTCAATCCGTAGAACGTAATATAATGGGTGAATATTGATGGGGGAAGGTTTTGTTATAGATTCTACGGTGGAAACAACCCTAATTTGGATAATTGGGATCATGGGTTTGATCTAGGGTTCATAGAATTGTCAGTAATCCAGGTAATTAGTGATTGTTTATTGATTCCCGTATTATATTGA
>NW_006239191.1:579802-586461 GCF_000226075.1 Solanum tuberosum | reverse complement strand
GCATAAATATGGGATCGGTTGCCACGTTTCAGCATAATTATGGGATCCGTTGCCATGTTCCAGCATAATCAATGGATCGGTTGCCACGTTTCAGCATGCTAACTGTTTGGGTTTGGGTTCCATGAGAGGACCAATGATTTGATATAAAATGTGAAATTGCTCATTGTTCGTAAATGTTGATAATGCAATTCTTCCTGGCTGCCATGGGTTCTCTTTCGTCTATGTCCACCATTTCCGGACTTAGACCTTGGTTTTAGTTAGTTCATTAGTATGGAGTTGTATCCCTTCTTGTTTAGACTTGGATCATTGTTAGATGTTTTGGTACATTGACTTTCAGGTTCTAGGTTATTTCTTCCGCATTGTTAGTTATTATCGTTAGACTTTTGTTAGAGTTTATGGGAACTCTATTTTTATTTCCTTAGTGTTTGATTTAAATGCCTTAGTTTTTAGATTATTTGCTTGGTTTGGGTTGTAGTAGTGGTTCTCCTACCGAAGAGTTAGTGTGGCAATCACGACAGTCTGGGTCATGACACCTCCACCTTAGGGCCCGCAAATACCCATGACATTAATCTTTTGGCTCAAAAATACCCTTATATCTAACGGATCATACTCATTAGGTGGATGGAGGGCAATATTGTACCAAATCATATAGTTTAAGGGCATTTTAGGTCATTTTCCGTTAAAATAATTTGAAATTACTTAATATATAAGCTCACATGATTGACTTGATTTTGAATTTTATAGTAAATTAAAAATAAAAAAAGGTTAGGCATCTACTCTATACACCTCCACCCACCCCACCCCTACCCTTCACTTCCTATCTCTTCCATTTCTTTTTTTCTATTTGGATCTTGTTTACCATTTTAATCTTTTTTTCAATTTATGAAAAACAAGAGAGAAAAAAAGAAGAAAAATAACGATGCATTCATATAGAAATAATTAGTTCAATAAAAAATAATTTAATTAAGCAAATATGTACAAATATTACATTTTTCTTTTGTGTGTACCCAAAATTCAAAATAAAAGAATAAAAATAACTATTTCTCTTATCCTCACCTTCATCCCACCATAAAAATAATACAAATTAAAAGAATATAAACATGTGAGTTCGATTTCAAGTTTGAGTCCCGGATATCCTAATTAAGAATAAGAGATTAAAAAAAGGTATAAAATAGAAAATGAACAAGACATTTGGATAATTGATAGAAAATTTTATTTAATGAAAAAAAAAAAATTTTTAGATGGACAATCGGTCGGGGTGAATATGAATTTTAGTTGGATCTCCATTTATGAGTTGGGTTACGTTATAATAAATTGGGGGTTGATTTAAAAAAGGCTGATATGAAGATCTCATGAAATTAATTATTTTTTTTAATATTATTTTCAAGTGTATCGGGTAAAAATATGAATCATATGTTGTTTTATAAAAAAATATTTTTAAAAAAATATCATTTTTATTATTTATTTGAGAAATCACATTAAACAATATAATAAATAAATATTTAATAATTTTACTTTAAGGATGCTATTGAAAATAAGGATAAATATGAGTCAAATGATTAACGTCGAGGATATTTTTTAGTCAAAAGGTGGACGTCAGGGGTATTTTAGAGCCGAAAGGTGAATGGAGGGTAATTTTGTACCAATTCGAATACTTGAGGGGCATTTTAGACCCTTCGCCGTATCTTTGATAGTAAGAGTAAATCCATGAAAAAGTTAATATAAGACTTTTGGAGACAATTATAGCCATTATCTAAATTTAATAGGATCCCAAATTAATAGCAACATATTTTTTGTGTGCATTTATCCTTGAATGATCATATTTGTGAACCGTGTAAAGAAAGTTTACAGAGAATTATGAGCTAAAGGTGAAAATTTATTACAATTATTTAGTTATAATTAAAGTATGGTATAAAATCATTATATCATGACATTTTGGTTAAATATAAATATTAATTCAAGAATACTAATAGCAAATAAAAGCTAAAAATTTGAGAGATGGAAAAACATGTCGAGTTACTGAATGTCGAAATTAGAATAATCATCTCATTCACCTTTTATCACTTTTAAATTTCATGGTTGTACACTATAAATTTAATTTAAAATACTCAAGAGTATGTATGCAGTTTAGCCTGTTTAGGTATATGTTAGTATTGTTTTTAGTACACATTAAGTAATGACATATGCTAATTATGCATGTGCGAAGCACGTGTCCAAAACTAGTATATAATAATCATAAGTAATCATTAATTCCAATTTCCACCATTCACAAAACACAACTATGTTTAAAGACCGATCATTATGTCATACAACTCATATTTACATATTAGAAATTAAGTAAAGTCTATATATGAGTTATCACGGTTGTTTCCCCCACCCTTAAGCATCCAAGTAACCTTCACCGAATTCATGGAACTTATTCAAAACTACTAGCTTAATATTTATTTCAAAGCTAACTACTTTTTTACTTGTTTTAAGACCCATTTATTAGCAACACATTTTTAATCCTCATTACAATATCATCCTTCTTCTTTACTCAAAATATGACTTATGACATCCTTAGGAGGACCCCTTACGAAAATAGAATAAAACTCTTGAAAGTTACAGTACGTAAAAAGATTAGGTTACTATTTTACGGGCCTTCTCTATGGCGAAGGGTATTCAAGCCACCATGTGGTTAGCATTACCTTTATAGATTTTCATCACCCCCAACTTAGGCTTTTAGCCTCAATTTCCAACTTTTAGAGTTCAAAGAGGGAAGGGTTGAAAAGAGGTTTTGTTTTCTCAAAAGAGTAAGACTTGTAATGTGGTTGTCAAAGAAACACTATAAGGCTCAAAAGGAATCAACTAGGGATACATTTAGTGCAATGGTAGGGCTTTTAGGTATAGTGGGCTTCTCAAAAATCACAAAGAAAGGCTAAGATCATTTCTCCAATTAAAAGCAATCAAAACCAACCGGACAAGTTCTAGATGGAACAAGTAAATACAAGAGTTTATTCAACAACCTCACCACATATGACATGCAAATTAATCAAGATGGTTGATTTTTTACTTCCTCACAAGAACAAATGATATCATGCTTGATAACCACGAATGAGTCAAAAATCACAAAGATAGTCAAAGAGTTGTCACAAGATTATTCACATCATGCATTCATTTTCAATAATTTTGAGGGGGTGCTCACTTTTTCTTTCTTCATTGCAAGACCATTTATTAGTACCAAACAAATCATATCCTCCCAAAAAGACGCCAATTCACCCTGAAAAAAATGTCACCATATTCATCACCGAGCAAGTTCATACATCCCTTCGAGATATAACTACTCAGGCTTCACCACACAAACCCCTCACAACATATACTCTCAACCAAATGACGATTTGTCCTTACGAAAGTTGTCACTTTATCTATCGGGCACAGTGAGAATAAAAAATAAGACTGATTTAAACACAATTTAAGCATCACAAATTCGATACAATCACAAAATAGTCCGACTAGGATACAACATCCAACAAATTAATAAAACAACATTATAAGGGCAGATCAATTATGTGCACTTATTTAAGATGTTAGTGTATCGAGAGTTACTATTTTTGATATGTTGTATAGCCTCCATATTTCCATGCTAATCTAAGGCCATAAAGTAATGATATATTTCAGCTCTTGTAACAGAGCCAACATAATTTTTATAGAATTTCATAATTCAATCACAACATAATGGAGAAAAGTCATCATAAAATGTCTATTTTAAATCCATAAAATATTATTAAGACAATTTATGACTGTTTCCTCCTCTTCATCTTGAGTACAATCCTTAAAATGAAACAAAAGCACATTAGTTTGGTAAGTGTCATGTGCAATTATTTTATAGATTAATGTGCTTCCAAAATAATTTAGAATTAATTTTAATCTAACAAGAAACAAAATCTGAGCATGGTCTAGTATTTAATATAATTGAATACTATTCTAAAATGAAATAATTTTCTATTTTTCTTTCCTCAATATCTTTAAACACAATAGTTTGTAGGTGTGTAGTGTAATTATTTTATGTACAAATTTGCCTTGAAACTAATTTAGAAATATTTTTAATGTAAAAAAAAACTAAAATTTGAGCTTGATTTGATTTTTTAATATAATTGAAATCAATATAAAGTTTCTACTAAATATGGTTTCTTCCAAAATTGGAAAAAATTATAATGTGCTTTTATAAGCACTGCAACGATAATAATCATACACATATCTTCATTTAATATTCAATAAATATTTGAATTTTATAAATCATTAAATTAATTTGTATTATATTATTTAAATATTGTTAAAATTAATATTTCAATTTTCTTGGCCAATATTTCAATTTTCACTTGTTTCAATATTTATCTTTTTTACATCCATAAATTAAAATATACAAATTTTCAATCTTTCTTTAGAAAACATTTGTTAATACTCTATAACCATTTTTTTTATAGATACTACTTACTTAGATCTAAATCAATTAAATTATTTTCCTAATAAGAAAAGTTTGACTCAAAAAGATTTGTTCTACATAAGACTAGAGTCATAACTACATTAATCTCAAGATGATGGAATCTAATTTGATATCAAATATACCCTCATTTATTCTTACGCCAAAATAGTACCCATGACAACTATGTATTCTCTAATTCAAATTATTTAAAAAATTATTTGTACCCTATAAACAGGAGGCAATTCTTAGCAAAGCAACACACAACAACAATAAGAATAATAAATCCATTTCATCCCCCATATCCTAATAAACACATTTCTCCTCCTCTTCCTCATTTTTAATCATGGTTAGACAGAAAGTGAAGTTGGCTTTCATGGAAAATAACACTGAGAGGAGAGTCTCATATAGAAAACGACAAAAGGGATTCTTAACCAAGGCTCGTGAACTCAACACCCTTTGCGATGTTGAATTGGCTACCTTAATCAATAGCCCTTACCACAATGAACCTGAGGTGTTTCCAAATCATGAAGCTACTACCGGTATCTTTACAAAGTTTATCGATCTTCCAGAGGAGAGGAAATCAAAAAACATGAAAACACAAGAAAAGATAACCATGAAAAGGATCGAGAAAATTGAGAATGAACTTGAGAACGTAAGGAAGGAAAACAAGAAAATGGAGTATACGATCTCTGTTATATGATCAATAAAAACCTCAAGCTGATAAATGATGGGATCAAAGCAAAAACTCACGAAGAAGGTTCAACATCAAATGCTCTTCAACCTATCGCTGGACCGATGGATTCTGGTGGGACAAGCTTCGACATGCCATGGGCTCCTCTTTTGGCCCTTGTTGATGCTCCAATACTATCCGAGATTCCTCTTTTGGTTCCATCTACTGTACCTAGTGGGACCAACTTCAAGAAGCCAAGGGCTCCTCTTAATTTGGTTCTTGATGTAACACCAACATCAATGGTTCCTCTGACGGCTCCATTGATGGCTCTTTCAAGAGATCCTACTCAAGTGCCTCAATTAATGTTCCCTTTGAGGACTCCTCCTCAAATGGTTCCACTTGTGGATCTGTAACGACCCCAACCGTCGTTATTTAGGAAAAGCAAAACTTTGGGAAATTACTGGGCCACTGTCCCGCCAGTATCACGACCCGAGCCTACACTCTGGACGTGGTCGGTACTCGAGAACCATTGTTGGTCCCCAAGCGAACCCTTATCCTGGCTGACTACAAGTGGAAGACTAACTCAAGCATACAAAGCTTAAGAACTGAATAAAATTCAATAAAACTCAACTTTGAAAATCTTTAACTCAAATGAACAACTCAAAATATAAATAATAATATCCAACTAGCCAACAATAGGCACTCGAGTCTTTAATACATTTAATAAGATAAATGAAACAAACTTCTCAAATTCTACAGTCTATCTACGAAGCCTCTAACTGACAAAGATGGAAGTCGAAACAAGACCCATGACATCCTGACAAAACTGAAAAGTAAATGAAATCCTCTTGAAACAAGGAGGCTCACCATAGCTAACTCGAACTGCATGTGGTATCAACGAAGCGCATGTTGATGACCCTGAATACCTGTATCTACATTATGAAATGGTGCAGGCCAAATGGCTCAATACGTGGAATGTACGAGCATGTAAGGGGAATTCTAAAGCATAACATAAGCTTGAACTTGATAAGAAGGAAACATACTTACCTCTTCTCAACTCAGGAATAAGATACTCAACTCAAAGATAAAATATTCAACTCAGTGAAATAAGGCTCAACTCAATAATAAGATATTTAACTCAAGAAATAAAGATCAACTCAATGATAAGACACTCGACTCTTGGTACTCAAACTCTTGATACTCAACTCAATATAAAGCAACAATAAGATATGCAATATATGTAAAGCTTTTAAAACAGTAAAAAGTAACTCAATGTATTTAAGAATACAATATACTCATTTTGTATGCAAGGATACAATATAAACTTTGTTTATATGTGAAATACAAGTAAACTCTGTGTATATAAAACTAAAAATATCTCTGTGGGAGTTTCTCTAACTGACAACCATCACTATGAGCTATGTGATGATACAACATCTCGCCCACGCTTCCAGAACTGTCCTATACTTTACCAGGGTATAATACCTACTCACTAAGTGGATCCACTAGTCTATGCTAAAAATCACT
>NW_006239191.1:569957-579481 GCF_000226075.1 Solanum tuberosum | reverse complement strand
TACTGCATAAATATTGATGGTATATCTAAATAGCATATTGGTCATACATTGATGGCATACTCGATTGTCATACTAATCATGTTTTAGAAAAGTACTCTTTTCTCAAAACTCAGTTTAAGAACTCAAGTGTTGGCTTTAAAAAGCTTTTAAAATTTATAACTCAAATCATAGGGTTTATGTGGAATTATTAACATGAACGACTCAACTTAGGAATCTTACTAGAAATAAAGAACCTCAGTACTCAGAACTCAAGACTCAATGATACTACTCATCTCTAGATTGCTCGACTCATAGGGTTCATGCAGAATTATGGGCATGAACAACTCAACTCAAGGGCTTCATGGGTAACATGTAGTAGTCCCATCATTAGGAATATAATCTCAAAGGGATTAGGAACTCAATGCTCAAAGACTTAGAACTTGAAGATGCTACTCCTCTCGAAGATACTCAATGTATGGTGTTAATGCGGAGTTTATGAGCTTGAACGACTCGACTCAAGGGTCTAAAGAACATTATGAAACTCATGTATACGACTCTTCTCATTCTCATACTTACTTCCTCAAAACTCACTTTAAAACTCAAGTGTTGGCTTAGAAAACTTCTCAAGATATATAAATCAAAATAGGGTTCATACTGAATTATAGACATGAGCAAATCAACTCAAGGATCTCAATAAAAATATAGAAACTCAATAATTAGGAATAGAGCATTTTAAAAGAATCGGGAATTCAAGAACTCAAAATCAACTTAGCTCAGGAATACTCAAGTCTAGGAGTAGAATCCTAGATTTCTCTTTTACTGATTTGAAAGTAGATGTAGGGCATGAGGACGGACTAGTCCAACACTATGATAGCCTTACATACTTGAAAAAAATAAGGTTCTTGAAGAAGAACTTGATTAGAAGCCTTGAAACCCTAGCTTGAAGGTAAACAATCAAGAAAACCTTTCTTGTGATTCTTGAATTAGTTTCTTGAAATCTCTATGACCAAGATTTATTATTTTCATTAGTGATTCATAATTGTATGGAGGAACTTGAGTTAGAAGTACTGGAATTCTTGGAGAAAACTTATCTTGAAGAAGAATCTTGAAAAAGACCGAAAGAATCTTGAATGGAGTCTTCAACTTTAATTTTTCCTTTGGGTTTTACCCTAGGGTTTGTGAGAGAAGAGAATGACGGATTAAAAGATGAAAATCTGATTGTTTTGAGCCTTTTATTAGTCAAGAAATTCGTTTAAGGTTTTCTTTGAGGTAAAAATACAAAAATAACCCTTTTTAATGTTTTCCCGTCGGCTAAATTCGTAACAACACTGTATAGGTTACTAAAATAGTCATAACTTTTTACTCAGAAATTGGATTGATGCAAAATTTGTGCTGTTGGAAAGTAGATTCAAATAATTTAATTTAATAGGTTATGTCTCACGTAACTCTTTATATTCTAAGAGATATGGTCGTTTGAAGTTGACCCAGTAGAATCTTACATCAAAACTTAATTGATAAGGAAACTTCAAGAACACTTATCAAGAAATTAAATTGATCAATATTTATGGATAGATTCGCAAAAGAAACTCATGATTGGCATATGGATGAATGAACCCAACACTATGGAAGCTTACATACCTCAAAGAACTAGGTTCTTGACGAAATCTTGAATTTCTTGAACGAACGCTTTGATCATCTCCTCTTTTCTCTTCTTGAACTCTCAACTTAAACCCTAGGCATATATTAGGATTATAAAACTGAACCTAATAGGATTAGAACCTTAAAACCTTACTGAAAAACGAATTAAATATGATTTGATAAGGAAAAGACCAAAATACCCCTCATATTTTCGGGTAACTTTCCTTAATTGGACAGCCTGACTTCAAACATGCACATCTCCCTCATATGAGCTCGAAATTTTGCAAACTCAGTGACGTTGGAAAGATAATTCAAAGACCTTACATTAGCCATGTTGTAGCCCACCTAACTCATCCTTTACTGAGAGTTATGGTCGTTTAAAGTTGACCCACAACTCATAACTTAAGCATAACTTGCAAAATTTTAGATTTTGCTATTTCCAATTTAGTTATTTTTGGAACTCAAGGTGCTACATCTAGTGACCTGACCTTAATACTTAAGAAATTTTAAATTTCTTGGTAAAATCCTACTCACAACGAAGAATGGTTCGAGTCTTAGTTCAAAATATTTATGGGGTGTTACAGCCAGGGTGGACCAAATGCCGCTAGGGAGGCGGTGCCATGGCGGGGTAAGCTGGCACCAGAGTGGGATAGGTGAAACAGAATGTAAATAATGTGAAATCTTATTTTCTCCTTCTTCCTAAAACACCTAATTTAGACGTAAACCACCCTAGAAACTCCCAAAAAGTTGTTCTAAGCTTGGGAAGGAAAAAGAATGAGATTTCTAGCTTAGGGAGATCGATGGATTGTGGATTTCTGGTCAAGATCACGTCACGAAGTCCAGAAATAACAATCGAAGCCAAAAACCCCGTGCAATTGCTTGGCGCCCAGGTAGGGTAGGTTTATTAATTGAGTAGTTATAAATCTGTGCTCACTGCGTAATATAATGTAAACTAATGATAAGATTTATGGGTAGACCTTCGTGCACCGAATAAATGATGATTAAATCCTAGGAAGAAGCCTTAGACGATGAACTAGGGCTAGGTGATGGTTTGATTTCTTGGTTGCGTGATATATGTTGACGATTATTGCATTATGATGTGTGGGTGTACTTGAATGAAGCAGTATGATCAAACCTAATGTAAATAAGTATGAATGAAGAACTACATACCATGAATCACCACTTATTGTATGATTGTGAGAATATACATGATTGTGATTGTGGTTTGTTGAAAGGATCAGGTGTTGCGTTCTGACACACTAACTGGGATCGATTGCCATGTTCCGATATAATTATATGGATCGGTTGCTACGTTCCGGCATAATTATATGGATCGGTTGCCATGTTCCAGCATAATTATATGGATCGGTTGCCACGTTCCGGCATAATTATATGGATCGGTTGCCACATTTCGGCATAATTATATGGATCTGTTGCCACATCCCAGCATAAACATTGGATCGGGTACCACGTTCTGGTATGTTAACAGATTGGGTTTGGGTTCCATAAGAGGACCATTGACTTGACATAATTGTATATCTTGATAATTGTGGAATTGTATGTTGTTCGTAAATAATAATTGATATTGTATCTCTCTGGAATTGTTAAATGATTATGAGGACTAATAGCTCATTGTTATACTATGTTGAGTAAACTTGATATATCTCATTAGTGAATGAATCAGGAAAGGAAAGCCCCAAAATGGTATGGAATACGGTATGTGGGAAGTGTCAAGGGTTCAAGAGTCTCTAATGTTTAAGTGAAAGGTTGTCTGGGTGTTGCAAGGAATTCGTGGTTAGTGGTTAGGAAGCCTTGATAAAAGGTGCCACATGGAAAGGACTGGGTAAGATGAAGAGAAGGTAAGGGTATGTCGTGTGTGGTTAGTCGGGATGTTAGTAGTTGCAATGGTGGACTCTTCTTTGAGGTAGAACGGTTAGACTATGATCAAGAACCTAGTAAGTAGGTGGACTAAGATGGTGGTTAGTAGTAAGTGTACTAGTGTAATTTGGAGGTATTCGAGAGAGAGTAAAGGTGGGGGAGCGAGTGGTTTTATTTCATGTTCTTGCTAGTTGAATTCTTATATTATGCGGTGGGAGTCGGCATGACGGATGATGCCTACCAGTACGAGTGGTTTTGTACTGATACTACTCTTGTTATGCCTTTTTGGCATAGTCTGGTTGCAGGATCAATGATGTTTCATATGTGAAGACGAAGACAAATCTCCAGTAGCTTCTATTTTTCCTTTCGCATGGTGGGAGCTGTGTTTTTTCATTATCATGTCTAGCTTTGTACTCTTAGTAGCTCTTGTACCTGTTTAGACTAGATCCCTGGAGGTGTTAATTACATTACAAGACTTAATCGAAATTGTTTTAAAGGTTCTTATTTATAAAATCTTGTTAGTATATTTATCTCCGTGTTCTCTAATTTTTTCGCATGTTTGATTATTGGGATATGAGGGTTCTCCTACTTAGGTGTTAGTATGTAGGTGCCCGCACGGCCCAGTGGATTGGGTCGTGACAGGATCTTTTGTAGGTTCCTTCTTTGTTATCTTCACAAAGGTATCCTGAAATGGCCTATCCAATGGTTTATCCAATGTCTTCACAATGCTTATTCCTCTAATGGCACCACAAATAAACCCTTTGACGAATATCCCCTCAATGAGTGCATCAGTGCCAATGGAGAACAATGTTAATGGCTCATTTGGCATTCCACGGAGCCCTTCATTTTCTGAGTTGTTGAGCTTGAATGATGATGAGATAATGACTTTACTTGATGATACATCTTTCGACATTCATGTTCAAGATCCAAATCACCACCACAATAACTTATAAGGATCTATGATATATTAATTATTAGTAAAAATGTCTGTACTTTGGTTTCATATAGATTTCTAAGCATGACAGTAGTACTCTTTTGTGTAATGTTAATTAAAGTATGAAAACATTATAATAAACACAAAATATATAGTACTTGTCTTCATTTAAGTTAGCACTTATGCTTTGATTTTAACCTCCTTAATTTTATGAAACTTGGACACCGGGAAGCTTGTCCGAGGATCCTTCGTTTGGAACTGCCATTTTACTTTCCAAAGTGGAATTCCTCCTTGCTTTCGTCTTAGACCTTTGCCAAACTCTGCTTTTGTTGTTGCCAGGTGGAATGATTCATCAACCTTGGTATCGGCAACCAAGACACCTTTCTTTGTCAAATGAATCTTCAAATCACCATATTTACACCACGACTCCGATCACGATTTTCAGTTGACTTTATCTCAGGTGACAGGGGCAGGAGAACACTTCACAAAATGCTCTTTGACAGCGAGCATATCTTTGAAATTCAATCAGAACAACACTGGGTGGGTAAGATATAAGATTCTTGTCTGAGTCGCGTGGATCACAAAATAGATCTATGATTTCAAGTCCACTCGTTGATTTCGAGAAAATCGAATCAATTGGTTTGGTCATTAAACTTTTAGCTCGCAAGTAATATATATAATATAACATAAATTTACATATAGGACTAATTAAAAAGACAACTAGATTTAAATTGTGACCTTCTCACTGTTAATTTTTTTTAACTTGCAAAGAATATATATGGCATAATTTACATATAGGTTTTAGATAGAAGATGATTGAAGTTCAACTAAGCTTAAGTTGTGATATTTTGTCTGTTAAATTTTTTAACTCGCGGAGAATATATTTAGTATAATGATTAACGTTTCAAGTACACCTCATCCAATTCTAGGTTTTAACGATCGTTAACTAGTATAAAACCCAACAAAAGGTTGGGGTCGAACCCACAGGGAGCGGTATGTGTTCAAATTCAATTATGAAGTGCAAACGTGATCTAATCAGTTATAGGAATAGAAATTATCGATAACATACAAACAAACAAATCTAAAGGGGGTGACAACGAATGTCAGATGGGGGGTTTGGATTTGCAATTATCAGCTACAATACAATCAAACACTAAGGAAATAACAATTTAGAGAGGGATTCTCGGGATGGGATCGATTATAGGCAAATTTCACTGTATGGGTAATTGAAATTACTAATAAATAGCTAAATATCAATGGGTAGGCTAGACTCTAGATGCAATAGCTTTCTCTTGAACAACTATTACAAATCAAGTAATTTCTTTCGAATATCAACAAGCTTAGCGAATAAGAACAACCCACATCTTAGTTCATCCACTCTCTCGAGCTAGATGGGTAGAATCAGATTTAGAATTTACTCTTTCGAGCTAAACCCATATCAACCCAATAACTACAATCATCAATTGAAAGCCTTGATTATAACACCTTTTTTTCAAGCAAGCCTAGAATTCTAAGTTTGAATTGCATTTGCAATAACAATTCTTAGTTTAAAACACAACTATCAATTAAACCCACTTCAACTAAGCATTTAAATTAGTAATTAACAATACCCATAAGCTAATTCAGCCCATAATCACATGATCACACCCCAAGAATTGGGGTTTTAGCTAAACATCATAAAAAGGTAAAAACAATTACCAACTATATAGCCATCAGCTGGGTAAGAGTCTCCAAGCCTTTACAATTTTTTCCAAGGGTTAAATTCAAAGACCCGCTTTCAAATCCTCAAAATTAAGCTTAGAAATCCTAAAAGTCTACAATAAAAACTCAAAAACTAAGAGAAAAATCTAATTCTAAAACTTGGGGATCCAAAAACTAAAAACTCATGAGAACTTCTTTTAAAATCCAATTTATAGTCGCCTGCATTTTGGCCTAAAAGTCCACTCGGTGGAATAAATCGCGCCTCACCGAGTGGTTCGGCGATCCACCTTTTTGCTCTCATCCATCGCCATTTTGCATTGGTCCTCAGCATCCCAAGTCCTGTAACTTTGGGAGATCCAGTTTGTTGTCACAGAATTGATCGGCAATTCGTCGACTACCCATTTCTTTGCCAAGTTGGTTTTTTCTAGGGCTGGCACACTGAAACTTTGGGCGAGCTAAAGCGCCACTAGGGGGTGCGCCAAGTGGTCTTGGCGATCACCACGATCGCTTTTCTTCACTTATTCAGCTTTTTAATTAGTTCCTTTTTGTTTGGTAATTTCCTTGCCTTTGCTCCTTAGCCTCCATAGCTGCAAATCAACACTTTAACATCAGTTTAGAGCATAAAATAGACATTTGAGAACATTTATACTATCAAAACAAAGCCCTAAATGAGTTGAAATCCCAGACTCATCATATGACATATTTACTTATAGGGTTGATAAAAAATGACGAAAGATTCGACTAGGTTTAAATTACATTGTGACCTTCTAGCCATTAAATCTCCATTTGCAATGTTATAATATGACATATTTTTTCTCATAATTGTAGCATTAATATGGAAAGAACAAAGATTCAACTAGGTTTAAATTGTAACCTTATCAACCCATTAAATTTAACTCACAAAAAAATATAGTATGTGATAATTACACTCTATATGTGTTTGTTGTCTGTTCTTTCATATTTACTTACACTAGTAGACTTTCTTATTGCGTTGATAAGGGAAAGACATGACAAGGAACATGAAACTTGCATGAATGTAGAAATTAACCTAAGCCCAAAGGTCGAGACTTTTTTATTTCTTGATAGAGAAACTTTATTGATTGAAACTAAAAATGATTTGGAGAAAGAAGAATTCACTAATTAAGTTTAAATTATGAACTTTTAACTGTTAAATCTGATGTGACAAAATCATGTTATATGACATAAATTAAATATATTTATGCTTTCTTCTTTCGCTTGGACTTATACAAATAGACATTAAATAGAAAAGATCTGATAAATTTAAATATAGAGCCTAAGATAATTAAAATTTAACTTAGTGAACATATGGGAGAAAAAATCATCATAAAATGTCTATTTTCATTTCCTAAAATATTAGTAAGACAGTCTACATCTATTTCCTCATCTTCTTCTTGACTATTCTTAAAATGAAATAAAAATCTCTTTTCTATCGTCAATAAGTGTAAACACATTAGTTTGGTAAGTGCCTTGTGAAATTATTTTATGAATTTCTTTTCTTCGAAGCTAATTTAGAATTTTTTTTAATGTAACAAAAATAAAATTTGAGAATGATTTAATTTTTAATATAATCGAATACTAATCTTAAAATGAAACAAGATTCTCTTTTCTTTGCTAAATATGTGTAAACACATTAATTTAGTAAGTATCTTGTGCAATTATTTTATGTATTACTTTTACTCGAAACTAATCTAGAAATTTTTTTCATGTAACAAAAATAAATTTTGAGCATGATTTGATTTTTAATATAATTAAATACTATTCTTAAAATGAAACAAAATTCACTTTTCTTTCCTCAATATGTGTACACACATTAGTTAGGTAAGTGTCTTATGTAATTATTTTATGTATTGCTTTTGCTCGAAACTAATTTGGAAATTTTTTTAATGTAACAAAAAAAAAATTGAGAATGATTTGATTTTAAATATAGTTGAATACTATTCTTAAAATGAAACAAAATTCTCTTTTCTTTCCTCAATATGTGTAAACACATAAGTTTGATAAGTATCTTGTGCAATTATTTTAAGTATTGTTTTGGCTCGAAACTAATTTAGAATTCTTTCTTAATGTAACAAAAACTACATTTGAGCATAATTTGATTTTTAATATAATTGAATATTACTCTTAAAATGAAACAAAATTCACTTTTCTTTCTTCAATATGTGTAAACACATTAGTTTGGTAAGTGATTTGTGCAATTATTTTATGTATTGCTTTTGGTCGAAACTAATTTAGAAAATTTTTAATGTAACAAAAACAAAATTTGAGAATGATTTGAATTTTAATATAATTGAATACTATTCTTAAAATGAAACAAAATTCTTTGTTATTTCAAATCACCACTACCACAACAGCTTATAAGGATATATGATCAATGTCTACTATTTATACTGTTTTATAAGTCTGTTAAGATCCATCTTATTGGTGTATATTTATACTTCCAACTTAAATTTCTTGCTTTGTCAAAAAGGTTGTAATTTATTTTGCTTACTGAATATGCTTTGTCTAGTTTTTTCACATAGAAGGTTAATTAAAGTTATTCTTCATATTTACTCTAAGAAAATACTTTTTATGTATCGAATTTATCATACAATAGAGCCTCCCTGATCAATCCAATTATTGTCATCTCCTTTGATCTAATCTTGCTAGTAAGAGTTTAATTATAAGTAGATATGTCTGCACTTCAGTTTCAAAATAAATTTCTAAGTGTTGTGCCGTAATTTTACTGTATTCAGAAAAATCACTTTTTGAAATGTCCTAAGTATAAAACAATTTGAGAAAAATACTTAGAAAAAAGTCGTCACTTAATTTTTTAAAGAAATCAAGAAAACTTATAATTTTCAAAGATTTAAATAGAAAAATCAATTGAAAATACCAAAAAGGGTTCGGGGTTCAATTTTACACTTCGAGAAGGGTTTAAGCATTCGAAGTGCCCGCTAACATGCGGTTGACCTGCGACTTGACTAAAATATAATTGACTATTTTTAGAGAAAAAAATTATAATAATAATTTAGCATAAAAAATAATAACTTATTATATATTTGATTAAGAAAGTAATTAAATAAATGACGCATTTTATTTCATTTTATTTGTTAGAGGAAGGGATCCAAATTGATACATTCGACTCGAAATACAAGTGATTGGAATATTAATAAAACTAGATTAATTAGAATTTATTTAATTCATTTTAAACTAATTTAATAAATTAAAACATGAAAACCATTTCTTATTAATTGACTAACCTTTTTTGAGAAAATGACTTCAGTAAGTATTTTTTATTATTATTATTATTAATCAATTGAAAAGGTTATGACTAACATTTTTTAAAGTTTATTTTAGAAAAATACTTTAACTTAAAACAATTTTAAAATGAATA
>NW_006239191.1:569225-569638 GCF_000226075.1 Solanum tuberosum | reverse complement strand
ATAAACCAAGAAATTATTTTAATCTAATTAAAGATAAGTGAAAGTTTTGACTAAAAAAAATAATTTGAATAAGTATAAGAGTTGATAAGAATGAATTATTAAATAACTAACATAAAGAATATGGTTCATCTTTTGGGGAATTTAATTAAATTAATTCGCAATTTAAAAAAAAAAAAAAAGATAAATAATCACACAATTAAATAAGTTAGGTAAAGGAGAAATTGAATTTGGGCCTTTCTTGGGCCTAGTTTGCTGAAAATTTTGGGGGTTAATACTAAACCCGTTTTTGTATACACCTAGTGTATATTAGTGTATATTAGTATGTATATCTGCCCTTTTCATGTATTTCTTGCTTCCAAACAAATGTATTTCCTCTCAGCCCTGTATTTTCACACTTTTCGACCTGTAATTTG
>NW_006239191.1:560832-568726 GCF_000226075.1 Solanum tuberosum | reverse complement strand
ATGGATGGAAAGTTAAAGATGAGCCTAATATGAATTATCAGAAATCTAGGCATGACGACTTTCCCGGACACATTCATATGCAAAAAAAATAAAATTTAATGGAGCATATAGGGATGTAATAAGAGCAATTAGTCTATAACTTGACATGAGGAATTATACATTAAGCGTGTAAACTAAATACAAAGTCCTAAATATTTAATGACAAAGACACATTCTAACAGTTTGTGAAGAACAAAAATCAAAGCCACATGATTTTAAAGTACCCAATTTTAGCAAAGCATTGCAGACAAGAACATATACTACAAATACATATACTAAAAAAAAAATCAAACCTTTGACAAGACAAAATTAAACGGACTTTAGAGAAATTGAAAATGTGAGAAGGCCACAATTCTGAAAGGACAAACAAGGGCAATAACAAGCTAAAAAAAACAAAAAAAAAAAAAAGCAGAGCAGTCCTACAATATACAACTATGAAGGCCCAAAAAAATGGAAGCAGTTGTGTACTCAATCAGCAAAACCAGTCTCGACATGATCCGAATCAAAATTATTTATCATTGAGATTGAATGCACTCTAAACAGAAGAATAAGGACTTAACTCACAACCATGGCTCGAACGAGATTCCACTAGACTCAAACACAAGGAAGAAGGCTCACGACATTCGCATACGGATTCAAAACGAAGAGTAACAAGACAAACTCGAATATAGAAAAACAAAGAAGTGGCAAGCTTAATCGTATAATAACCCCTTTTAATCAACATTAAGACTAGATAAAGGTGTATATAGCACATGAGAATACAAGAATTCCATCACTAGTAACAACATCCAAACTAGAACGGTAATTTCCTAATCTCATAAATATCGCACCGAAATAGTGGAGTAGAAGAGGTGAAGAGGTTACCTTTTCCGGGCAGCGAACAGGGACGGGATGAACAAGGAGTAACGACTTTACCACCAACTTCGAATTTCTGGAAACTCCTATGAAGACTCCCAGCTCACAAACAGGGGAAGAACGTGTATATATTTAAGATATATCTCTTATATGACTGTTGCAGCTTTAATAGTTCTTTTTCTCTATAAATTCTTGCCCAAAAAAAAATCCCCCCCTTAATGGAGAAGAAGAGATATTTATATAAAGGAAAATCTAGGATTTATGATTTTTGGGGGGTAAAGGGGGGAAATTCGAATAGGAGCAGGGCCAGAAACGGAATTCTCCCTTGATTTCGAAATTCAAAATTATTTACCAGGGAGCAGCTGGGTTTGGTATGAGATTTCGTCCAAAATCCCAGAAAATCCGGACGAGGAGCAAGGTGGGCGGTTGTTGCAGAGAAAGCTGCTGTTTTGTTGACATTTCGGACTGTCGTTGCCTTGACGTTTTTAGGTTTGCGTCTGGGGATGAGGAAGACACTGGCAGGCGGCTGTTTTGGTACTGTAAGGTTATTGTTTATTGTATCATAGCGTTGGAATTGGAAGGGAAAGGGGATGGGGTCGGCTGGTTGCTGTTGTTGTTATGTTGGAGTAGTTCTGGGTTATTTTGGAGAAAGGAAATTGGCCGGGTCGCGGGTATTTGAGAGGGCTGCTGGAGTTGGAAAAGTTGAAGAAGTGGTGTTGGGCCAGTTTTGGGAATGAATTTTGGCCCAAGGTTTGGTTTCAAATGGGTTTAAGGTAAAACTTAGTCAAATTGAATTTAATTGGTGAATTTGATTAAAATTTAAATAAGATGAGTTAATATAAATTAATTAATGAGCTTCTTAATCTTAACGAAATTAAAAAATAATTAACTTAATTATAAACTAATTAATTCAATTACAAAACTAATTAACTCGAAATTATAGCTATGACTTAAAGTAAATTAATAGGATATTTAACTAAAATGTAAAATCTTTTGTGATGATTTTCAAAATATTTATAAAATAGTGTGATTGCAAAAATATACATATTTATTATTAAAAAGTGATAAAAATTACTTTAAAATAACTTGAAAGTATTTTGAATTCCATAAAACTCATTAATTCAAAATTATAACCATCCCTAATATTTAAAAATATACGATTTTCGAATAATCATAAAATATACTAATTTTATACATAATTATGTAAAACATATATATCATCTAAAATTTATGAAAAAGTGGCAAAACTATTTTAAAAAATCTTGCAAACTATATTATTATTATTATTATTTATTCATTATTATTATTATTAATTTAGAAATTTTATAAAACTAATAATTTTAAATCGTTTTGAAAATTTGGAGAAGCTCGAAATGATTAATTTATATTGTGGAGGGTCAAAATTGGGTGTCAACAACTGTCCCTCGTTTTGACTTGGATTGATGAAAGAAATTTGAGGCAAATGATATTGACAAATCCAATTTTGACCAACCACATCCTCTTCTTTAGGAAAGGGATTTTGGTATGGACTTTAGGAATTATGGCCGAACCCCAGAAATGGGTTTCCTACATATCTCGGACTATATGAGAATTCATGCCACTTGTAGTTCAATACGCTAGATTTGACGCACGATTTTGAATAAATAAATAATAATAATTCAAAAGTCATCCAATATCGAATTATGAAGAGACTGGAATGCTCGAGAATAAGATTTGAGAGAGGATGTCGAAATACAGCCGAGTTTTCAACATTGAGCCCGCCTACATATTCGTAAATCTTAGGAATCAGGTTGTTTGTAGTTCGACTCAATCAATTGAAAAGGAAATCTATTATGCAAGATAACCTTTGGTTCTGGAAAAGCAACAAAGTAAGTCGAGTTATGAAAAGAAAGACTTGCAACCTCTTAGCCATGAATGTGGAGCTCTTCACATCTATAAGTAAGAACTTACATGGACATAATTTTCAAGTCTCTGGGTTTATTGTCACTCGGATTGGAAAGCGTTTTCGGTAGAGACCAAAAATCTTCGAATGCGAAACTGAAACCGACAAAACTTAAAGAGAACCCACATGCCTTCTGATAGGGGTGTGGTTTGATTGTGGTGGAAGTCGTTCCTCAGCTCGCGTCCTAAGAGTTTGACATTCCTCTTTGGACTATGTCCCAGTTTGCTGCTAAGAAAAATTTTCACGTTGTGCTGTATCCTTTTTTGTCGTCCGCACATGTGGTTTGCTTGAGAATTCATCCTCTTGGATGCTCTCGACAAAGGCTGAGATAAAATTCATTAGCATAAAAAATGTAATCCCAAATAGAGAGATAGTGTCTTTTACCGTGTTGACACTTAATTGCTCTCTTTGAACATTTGGTGTCAACTCTATCGGGTTTGACGTAAAATAAATAAAGTTTGCGTCTCATATTTGCAATATGATCTTCAATGTACTCTTTCTTTGATGTCAAAGTAATAAAATAGGCTGATGTAATATGTTGACAGTTCTCTTGATGTCATTGTTGATGGTTCTCTTGATGTCATTTTTGCAAAGAAAAATAATGCAGTCGATGTTGATCTTCTTGTGATGGGTAAATCTTTCTCTTGCTATGCATGACTCATTTTTCTTGCAATGTATGACTCATTCTCTTATGATGCACGACTCTTTTTCTTGTGATGCATGAATCTTCTCTTGTAATGCATGAATCTCTTTTTCCGCGATGCATGACTCTTTTCTCGCGATGTATGAATCTTCTCTTGCAATGCATGAATCTCTTCTCCCGCAATGCATGACTATTTTCCCGCGATACATGAATCTTCTCTTGCAATACATGAATCTCTTTCCGCAATGCATGAATCTTCTCTTGCAATGCATGAATCTCTTCTGCGATGCAGGAAGATAATGCTTCCTTGAAAAATACAGGTGACGTTTCCTCGAAAATCATAGTCGAGGATGACTTTTCTCGCAATGCATGACTTCTTCTCACGATGCATGACTTTCTTTCTCGCGATGCATGAATCTTCTCGCTATGCATGATTTTTCCCGTGATGCATGATTTTATTTTTTTATTTTTTATTTTTTTTGCGATGCATGAATCTTCTCTTGCAATGCATGAATCTTTTTTCTCGCGATGCATGAATCTTTTTCCCGCAATGCATGAGTCTTTTGATGATGCCTCCCTGATATCGATCGAAGATAATGCTTCACCGAGCAGCATAGGTTATCTTCTGGGTATTTTTTTGGATGGCGGTATTGTCTCAACCGACAATATAAATAAAAAATGACCCTCGGAGTAGTGGTATCATCTTATTTGACAATACGATATAAATGACTCTCTGAGTAGTGGTATCATCTCATTCGACAATACAATATAAATAACCTTTAGGGTAAGAATATTATTATATCTGATAATATAATGCAGATAAACATCTTCCAGGTATCTCTAGTTGCTAGAAAATAATAATATTGCTCTCTTCGTGATTTTTGTTTGTTCCATCTCCGAACACAGTCGCAATGTTCATTATGATCTTTGCTTTGTTGGGAATTGAATGAAATAATGTTATTCATGTTCCAAAATCTTTGATGTAAGCAGCACAAAATATTTCCTGCATCCACAGAAAAATTGTTAGTTTAAAATGAACTAATCTGTGTCGATCTCTGCGGTTGTCTGCTCCTTGTCTTGCTATCTTCAGTTGATTTCTCCGATCTCCCGCCTCTTGATAGATAAGACAAAATATATTTATGCAAAATAATTTAAACACGATTTTAAAAAAAAAAGAAAAATAGATTTTCAAAAAAGGAATATTTGGAAAGGTCACTGCCAAGTGTCATGTCACGTCGAACTTAACGAACCCCTTTGTAGTGATGTCTCGAGATCTATCTGCTTACTTGCTGAGAAGTATTCAAAGTTGCTCTAAACTGCCGATAAATCCTGTTGAAATTTTGAGGTCATCCTCAAAATTTCTGTCCCAGTTAACTGTCTTGGTTTATCTTTAACCGTTGGTGAGTAAATCACGGAATTTTTGAGATTCTCTCAAAAATTCTGTCCCAGTTGCCAATCTCAAAGTAACTTCAGTCTTGGTTTGTTGAAAAGATCTTTTCCTTGAGAATTTTTGAGTCCTTCCCAAAAATTCTACCCTAGTTTTTACTGTAGAGGAAAATAGAAATCTTACGGGGTATACGACCGAACCCTTGTGGCGCCTACGTATCCCGTTAAGGTAGGAATTAGGTCAAATGTAGTTCCCCCTTGAGGATTAACAAAAATAGAAAATTTAAGCAAAGAACCGACCGAGGCCGACATAGGCAGCCTACGTATCTCATTCTTGAGAATTCAGGTCGAACGTAGTTCAAATTACAAAGAAATATTGAAAAAGGCATAAAAGGGGTGACCGAGGCCGACATAGGCCGCCTACGTATCTCATTCTTGAGAATTCAGGTCAGACGTAGTTCATTACAAGAGGGATAAAATTTAAAATAACGCGATTACAAGCAAATAAAAGCGGTTACAAGGGAATGACAGAAATACAAACTGAAACTTCACACATAGTATCTCTTGACAATATCTGAGTTGATCGGTTTCGGCCATTCAGTGCCATCCATCTCCGACAGGACCAATGCACCTCCGGATAACACTTTGCAAACCATGTAGGGTCCTTGCCAATTGGTGCAAATTTCCCTTTGTACTCGTCCTAATGAGGGAAAATGTGTTTGAGGACCAACTGACCGATTTCAAACCTTCTGGCTCTTACTTTCTTGTGGAAAGCCCGAATCATTCTCTGTTGATACAGTTGACCATGACAAACAGCAACCATTCTTTTCTTATCAATCATTGTTAACTGATCAATCCGTTTGCGAACCCATTCAGCATCACTCAATTAAGCTTTTTGGATGATTCTCAACGAAGGTATTTCAACTTCTGTAGGTATAACTGCTTCTGTTCCATATACTAGCAAATATGGAGTAGCTCCAACTGATGTTCTGACAGTCGTTCGATAACCCAAACAAAAGCATATGGCAACAATCTCATGCCAACCTCTGCGATTATCAATCATTTTCCTCAAAATCTTCTTTATGTTCTTGTTGGCAGCTTCTACTGCTCCATTCATTTGGGGACGATAGGCGGTTGAGTTCCGGTGAATAATCTTGAATTGTTCACATATCTCTCTCATCAAGTGACTGTTGAGATTCGCTCCATTATCAGTAATGATGGATTTTGGCACTCCAAATCTGCATATCAATTTGTTGCGAACAAAATTAACTACAACTTTCTTGGTCACCGTCTTATACGAAGCTGCTTCCACCCACTTGGTGAAGTAGTCAATGACAACCAAAATGAATCTGTGTCCGTTAGAGGCGGCTGACTCTATTGGACCAATGACATCCATGCCCCAAGCTACAAACGGCCAAGGTGAACTCATATCATTGAGTTCGTGAGGAGGCACCCGAATCAAATCACCATGCACTTGACACTTGTGACACTTCTACACAAACTTGCAACAATCATGTTTCATAGTCATCCAAAAATAACCGGCTCGGAGGATCTTTCTTCCCAAAATGAGTCAATTCATGTGAGTACCACAAACTCCTGCGTGTATCTGTTCCAGAAGCATTGCAACTTCATTAGCATCGACGCATCTGAGAAAACCTAAATTTGGAGTCCTCCTGTAAATGATTTCCCCACTTGCAAAAAAGTTGAGGGCCACACGGCGTATCGATTTCTTCTGATTGAACGTTGCATTCTCAAGATAAATTCCGGTCTCCAAGTACTTCTTGATGTCAAAATACCAAGGTAAACCATCTGGCTCCGTTTCAACATGTGAACAATGGACAGGCTGCTTTTTTACCTCTATATCCAAGGGATCAATATAACTTGTATCCGGATGTTTGATCATTGAGGCAATGGTGGCAAGAGCATCGGCCAACTCATTCTATGTTCTGCGAGTATGTTTGAACTCAATCTTGCGAAATCTCTTGCACAACTTTTGTATATATTGCACGTACGGTGTGATTTTTGGATTCTTCACGGCCCATTCTCCTTGAACTTGATGAATCAAGTAAGTCTGAGTCTCCAATAACTAGAAGCTCATGAACGTTCATGTCGATTGCCATCTTTAAACCGAGGATGCAAGCTTCATACTCAGCCTTATTGTTTGTGCAATTAAATCGGAGTTTAGCCGCCATATGATAATGCTGACCGGATTCTGACACTAAGACTGCTCTGATACCTTTCCCTTGGTGATTTACCGCTCGATCAAAGAATACTCTCCAACCAGGATATGCTTCAGAAATATCTTCACCCACAAATGTTATTTCTTCATCGGGAAAATAAGTCTGGAGCGGTTCATACTCTTCATCAACTGGATTCTCCGCAAGATGATCAGCCAAGGCTTGTGCTTTTATCGCCTTTTGTGTCACATACACAATGTCAAACTCACTCAAAAGCATTTGCCATTTAGCCAACTTCCCAGTCGGCATTGCTTTCTGGAAAATATATTTCAACGGATCCATCCTGGAGATAAGGTACGTGGTATAAGAAAACAAATAATGTCTCAACTTTTGAGCGATCCAAGTCAAAGCACAACATTTTCTCTCCAAAAGAGTGTAACGAGCCTTATATGGAGTGAACTTTTACTCAAGTAATAAATGGTTCGCTCCTTCTTCCCAGTCTCATCATGTTGACCAAGCATGCAACCCAATGCGTTATCCGAGACCGACAAATATAGCAACAACGGACTCTCTTCTCGCAGAGGGACCAACACCGGTGGATTGGACAAATAGTTCTTGATGGCATCAAAAGCAGTTTGACATTCTCCGGTCCACTTGGTCGAGGCATCTTTTTTCAATAACTTAAAGATGGGCTCACACACCACGGTGGATTGAGTTATGAACCGGCTAATGTAGTTCAACCTTCCCAAAAAACTCATCACCTCTTTCTTGGACTTCGGAGGAGGTAATTCCTGGATCGCCCCTCCTGCTAACTATAAATCCCAACAACTTGCCAGCTGGCACTCCAAAAGC
>NW_006239191.1:560434-560631 GCF_000226075.1 Solanum tuberosum | reverse complement strand
TGAATCATATCGTGAAAGATGGTCGTCATAGCCCTCATGTTAGTAACACCAGCATTCTTGAGACCAAAGGGCGTCACTCGATAATGATATACACCCCAGGGCGTGATGAAAATTGTCTTTTTTGCATCTTCTTCATCCATCAAGATCTGGTGATAACCCGCATAACAATCCACAAACGACTGCATCTCATGTTTAGC
>NW_006239191.1:541555-551080 GCF_000226075.1 Solanum tuberosum | reverse complement strand
CTGTCTTTTCTGCATCTTCTTCATCCATCAGGATCTGGTGATAACCCGCATAACAATCCACAAATGACTGCATCTCATGCTTAGCGCAGTTATCAATGAGGATGTGAATGTTTGGCAATGGAAAAAGTATCTTTCAGGCTAGCTTTGTTAAGATAACTATAGTCAACACAAATTCTGATTTTTCCGTCTTTTTTTGCAACCAGAACAACATTAGCTAACCAAGTCGGATACTGCGTCACTTCCACTACTTGGGACTCGATCTGCTTTGTAATCTCCTGTTTGATCTTCAAACTCAACTCAGGCTTGAACTTTCGAGTCTTTTGTTTTACCGGACTGAAATCAGGATTAATCGACAACTTGTGGGACACCATATTCGTAATCAGCCCCGGCATATCTTTGTAAGACCAGGCAAACACATCAATGTACTCTCTGAGCAAACGGACTAGGTCTCTTCTTTGAACTTCAGTTAGATGGACACTGATTCTCACTTCTTTAACACATTCCTCATCTCCGAGATTCACAATTTCGGTTTCTTCCAAATTTGGCTTGTGTTGATTCTCGAATTGTTGAAACTCTTCGACAACATGTTCGGGTACCTCATTTTCTTCTTCGTATTCCTTACATTCGTCATCACCTGCTTCATTTCGTTCACTCGGTTCATGACATGACATGACATTGGCAGGTTTTAAATTAATATTATTGAAATCATAAACGAACAAAGTTAGGAAATTAAAATATAAACAAATAAATAAACAAATTTTTGATAAAAGAGGCTTTCATTTAAATAAAAAATGAGCACAAACTTTGGCTATGACTAAGGGTCATTTCGCCTTTTTAAACCTTATAAGGGAATTTAAAAACTTCAAACAGGTAAAACTGGATAAAGGGTGGGTCTCGGGCCTCTTCCGGACTACCACCGATTTTAAAATAAACAACGACATATGTCTTTTCTACCCAGATGAGCGGGAAATCAAGAGTGGCGTGGAGGTCCAGTGCTCATCAGGTTCTGCATCACAGATGCCTGATGTCCCAGCTTCTTCATCGATGACTGCGTCAACTTCTTCGAAAAGGCCCCAGATTCCTTCCCCGAGACCACCACCGTTGACATATTCTCGTACCGAAAATGACTGGTACAGATGAGGGATTGGCCTGGCCAATGTTTGATCAATACTCTTGTTCTTCTCCTCTACTTCATCAGCATCCATGGGGACATACCCCAAACCAAACTTTGCTCCTTTGGCAGGAATTTTGGACAAACTCGACAATTCCTTGAAAGTGCTTCCCCAATTTGAAACCTGGTTCGAAACCACTCTGGAGCATGACAGTAGCAATCATCTTGTACATGGAGGGCATATGAGGTTGCGGAGCCAAATCATCATCGATGGCATTTACCAGCTCCACCGTTAGAAATCACAACCTCGGGAAACCTCGTGAACGATCGGCGCATACCCATCGGAGTGACTCCCCTCACCATGAATGACCAATTCCTGGTCCTTCCAAACAAATTTCATCAATTGGTGAAGGGTAGAAGGCACAGCCCCATCCATGTGGATAAACGGTCTTCCAAGAAGCAAATTGTAGCTGGTGTTGATGTCCAACACTTGAAACTCCACATTGAATTCTGTAGGCCCCATCTGAATATCCAAATTTACTGCCCCTATCGTGTCTCTCTGCACTCCATCGAAAGCTCTTACATTGACTTGGTTTTGTTGAACCTTTCCCAAGTCGAATTTCAGCTGCTTGAGAGTCGAAAGCGGGCAAATGTTGAGACCGGACCCATCGTCGACCAAAACACGATTTATAACTTTGTCCCGGCATTTGATGGTGACGTGCAGAGCTTTGTTGTGCATCCTCCCTTCAAAGGGCAACTCTTCATCACAAAAACTGATTCGGTGTCACTGTTAGTACCCACAGGTACATAAGTATCATCCAAAGCCCTCATCAAAGCCTGCCTATGCATTTGCGAAATCATCAACAAGGCCCATATATAAATCTGAGCCGGCGTCTTCTCCAAATGCTTCACAATCGAATAATCTTTCGGCTGCATTTTTCTCCAGAACTCCTCGGCCTCGGCTTCACTGATCGGCAACTCTTCCGGCGTGTAGCACCTGCCGGATCTAGTCATGCCTTGAGTAACAGCTGTTTCAATAACAAATTTTGGTCGGGTAAGAGTTTCTCTCGGCACCAAGGCAACAGCCTTCTCGGGTGTCAGAATCATGAACTCTTTCTTTTCTC
This sequence comes from Solanum tuberosum, assembly GCF_000226075.1. Lineage (NCBI taxonomy): Eukaryota > Viridiplantae > Streptophyta > Magnoliopsida > Solanales > Solanaceae > Solanum > Solanum tuberosum. Next base: position 548,845 of record NW_006239191.1, on the reverse strand, counting down.
TGATGCTCAACGAAGCTACAGTCCTTTCCAATTCATCAGGAGCAATCGGAACTATTGCCTTCATCACGCACCAGTCATCATCTGTCTCTATCATATTGATAGTGGCGCCTCCATGATTTGGCAAGGATTACTATTGACATTGGGCGCGACTGTCTGTAGGGAGACCACATTCTGGTCAATCAGGTCTTGGATCTTATGATTCAGGTTGATATAGTCCTCGGTATCATGTCCAACATTGTTGGAGTGATACGCGCATCTGTGGTCGGGTCTGTAAAACTTTGAGCAAGAATCAACCGGCTTGGGCCCCATTGGATAAATATATCCTGCCGTGGTTAATCGCTCGAACAACTTTGTTCGACTTTCAATGAACGGAGTGAAAATTCTAGCAGGCTTCTTCTCAAATCTAGGATGGGGGGGATCGTAATTTCCTTGTTGCGGAGGAGGTATCTGGCGATAATTTGGAGCGTTTGGACGGGGGGCTTGATATCTGGGATATGAGTTGGTTTGGTAATGTGGTTGTGGAGCTTGGTAGTTAGGGGGGGTATTTTGGTAAAGTGGAGCTGGGGTTTGGTACGTCGGGGGAAGAGTTTGGTAATTTGTCTGAACATTGGCACAGTTAGGGGAGATGTTCCGGTAGTGATGAGGTGGAGTTTGGTAAATTGGAGGGGGAGTTTGGTAAATGGGAGGAAGGGTATTTTGATAACTGGGGGGATGATTATTTGGGTAATCAACCTGTGTATAACAAGCCGGGTACGAACTCTGTGAAGGTCGAGAACAACCTTGGTATGATGAGGTTTTCCTTGGGGTCTTCTTCCTCTTATAGGAGATAGAGGACACATCCTCTCTTTTCTTCTTCAACAAACCCGAAGATCCGGGAGAGGCAGCAACACGGGCAATCTTCCCGGTTCTCAATCCATCTTCGATAGTCTCACCTACCTTGACTATCTCAGCAAATTTTGCTCCAACGAGCAACATGATTCTGTCATAATATTCGGGCTCTTGCACCCGCACAAACACTTCGACCATTTCCTTTTCAGACATAGGAGGTCTAACTCTAGTTGCCTCCTTTCGCCATCTATACGCAAATTCTCTATAGCTTTCAGTCGGCTTCTGTTTCATCTTCCCCAAGGAGTAACGATCGGGAACGATCTCCACATTGTAGGCGAATCGTTCGATGAAGTCTTTAGCCAGAGTGTTCCAACTAGACCACTGTCTCGTTTTCATGAGACGTAAACCCATTCTAGAGCCTCTCTGCTCAGACTTCGGCTAAAAAGCCGCATTAACAAAGCTTCGTTTCTCCCAACTCCCACGAGTTGGTCGCAGTATGCCCTCAGGTGTGCTAAGGGGTTCCCCGTTCCTCCGAAGATGTCGAATTTTGGCACCTTGAACCCTTCCGGGAGGTCCAAATTCGGATGAATGCACAAGTCTTCGTAACTCAACCCGGTGACCTCAGGAAATGCAGTTCAACTCCTTCATGGCTTTTCTAATTTCCTCCTTCATATCTACCTTGGCGGTCTCTTCCTTTGACCTACACTCTCTCTCCCTCTCCTCATAGTGGTTTAGCTCCGAACCATAGGCATCATGGTCGTTGGGGACTGGTATTTGGAAAGTGGTTTTTTGCTGTAGTGGTGGAGCAATAGAGGGACTCTGGCCATTTAAAGGGGCGTGATAGTTTTGGGGAAAAGTCTGGGGGCTGGTATACTAGTTTTGTTGAGGAGGAAAGTGCGTGGGTTATTAGCGTTTTGGTTGTGAGGGGGTAGACAAATTTGGTGGTTTGCATTGGAAAGAGGGAGTAGTGCTTGGAGGTTGGTATTTTGAGGAGGGGGTGGTGTTTGATAAGAGGCTGAGGCGTAATGGGGGTTTTGAGTGGTAAGGTCAATAATGAAGGGATTATGAGCAAGGCTTAAAGGCGGGTTCTGAGCTTGTTCCACGTTAGGAGGGGGAATTTGAGCTGGAGGTCTTCCGTCTGGTTAAGCGTTGACAGCAAAAATCGGAGGAGGCAAATCGTGTTTTCTCTGCATCTCGACCCTCTTCTCAGCAATTTGTTGCATCAACTGCAGTATCAGTTCATTCTGATCAGCAAGGGCGGGCTGAGCCACCACGACATCAGTAAGGCTGGTTTCTTCGTTGTTATCACCCATTGCTGCTTTTCCCTTTTGTGAACTTTGACTGGGAAAGGAATCTGTAGGACCTTTAGATCTAGTGAAATAAGGATGATCAGCCAATGTATCAACACAGATCAGTTCTAACTACCTGTAGAGAAAAACACTCAAAGGAAAATCTGTTAGTATTAGCTCTGGATGAATAATGCAAGATATCACATAGAAAACAGATAAACACATAAAAGTTGCTTTGTCTGAGAACATGTCAACCCATGAATAATGGGAACTGACTTTTGAACAAGCAGAAATTCGCTTGTTTTTATATTGAGGTTGGTGTCTCAGAAAGGTTAAATTGTGTTGAGCTAAGGTCTTTTTGCTGCATCTCTGGGCATTTGTTGATCTGAACTCAATGTTTCCTTGTAGAATGAAGGGGAAAAGAAAATTTTAAAAGATAGGGGCCGGGCCTTGAAAGGCTGCCTATGTATCTCCCAAGGAGAATTCAGGCCCTACGTAGTTTTAATGCAAAGGAAGTTTCATTTTTATTCATTCATTTCTTGAAGATTACAAGGAAAGTGAAAAACAGACAATAAAGCTGCTAAAAGATAAAATGTGCCTCCACCCAAACCATTCTTCTTCTGATTGTCGCATTAATCATGGGGGGTAAACTCATATACTTCGAGGGTGGTTTTCTCATTCCCTTCCTTCCATCGTCCCTGAAGAGGAGGCCTATAGACAATTTCCTCCCCAGTATCTTCTTCAGTAACTTCAGGTCAGGTGCCTTCGGGACCACTGATGTTGGCCTCTTGGTTGAAGAAAGAGTGTTTTCCATGTGGCTTCCGAAGCATCATGGTTATATATTTGTTGAAGACATCGTGTTCTTTCCGCACAACAACTGTCTTTTTACTTATAACATCGCATTTTGTCATCTTTGCTGCCAATTCCACGTCCAGTGCCGCATTTGCTGCTTGTGCGATCGCGGTGGCAAACTCCGCTTCCATCCTCCTTTCTCTGATTTCTTAGATCTCTTGTCTGAGCCGCTGCAATTTCATCCTCAAATCCTCCTCAGTTAGCTCTATGTCGATACATTTGCCCTTTTCCATCTTATCAGCAATTTCACCTTTTCTGAGATAATAGAGTAATATTTTAGGATTTGGTAGTAGGATTTTATTTTTTGGCTGAGAGACTTAAGACTCATGAAATTTTGGTAGGACATCTTGGTAGTGACTTGTATTTGATATTGTAGGAATTTTTGGCAATTTTGAAAAGGAGTGGGCTAAGGATGTCCTCATTCAAAGCAACGTACCACATAAACAGTTAAAGCACACAAGTAAACAGACAAATATCGCGTCCTAAACATGCATGTGACCCTTTTGTGCCAAGGGTAGGCCTAGCGAATTGAAGGATGTTTATGTCTTTTTAAGCCAATTCATTATCCCCAAAATATTTCATTAATAGCATTCAAAAATGTTTTAGAAACATAAAATTTGGGAAATGAGTTCGGAAAGTAAATTACAAAACAAAGTATAAATAAAGCAATCCCACGCAGGGGATGATAACAAACTTCAAGCTCATCCTGATCCTTCTCCAAGTCTGGTCCCTCTTGGCGATGCTGACCTCTTCCCACATAGCATATTTGTTCGCCCATAGGTGATCCCTCGCCAACCGAGCCCCTTCCTGGTGCCTGAACCTCTCGACCGACTGAATATGTTGTTCCATGTTGTCGTTTAATTTTGATATGCATTGCCTTGCTCTTTGTAACTCTTTCTTCAACTGAGCTATGACTCTGGCGTCTTCTGAATGTTGGCGTTAGTGATCCAACTCATTCTTGTCATACTTCTCTTGGAGTCGAGAAGTCGAATTTGATGTTTGGCCCCAACATCTGCAATAACATGGGGAACATTTGGACCAGGCTCGATAGTTCCGGCGAGGCTTTTATTTAACCACTCATTGTAGTCCTTAGAACATTCGGGGCGGAACTTGTTTGGTACTGGTTCACCTAATACCCTTCGAGTCTTCCATGCTCTCCGTATGTCTTCAGCATAAGAGATCCGTCCATTTTCATGATCGGTTGCAAATTTTCTCATGTCCGCAATTTGGGGAATCTCTTGTCTCCCTCCCAACTGTCTAAGTACTCGAGAAGGAGCATATGGCCGAGTTCCTCTCAACCCAACAAATATCAAGTAGGGGGCCTTTCTACTTCGGAACACCATTTTTTTTGTTACTACCAAGCATTGGATCGACCACTGCACATTTTCCTCTCTCAAACCCTGAAGTCTCGAGAACCAAAATTCTTGGCATCCAGTCCTGTTGAAATGATTACGTTGCACCCACCAATCGTGACTTTCGAGTCTGTTCGATCTTTCCAAGGGGTCTGGTTCTCTTGGATTATAAGTTTTGAGCAAGTGTCTTATCATCCACCATTGAAGTATCAGGTTGCATCCTTGAAAGAAACGTTCTCCGCTTTGACACTTGTCCAAAGCCCTATAAATGTCGGCCAAAATCATGGGCGCCAATGTGTAGTACTTGGTTGCCGACCCGTAACCACTCCATAAAAGATAGCATGCGTGACCATTCCTACACTTGGATGAATAGTGTAGTTTGGTCCTTGGGGAAATACCATCGTCCCAAGTAGGCATATTGCAAAGGCAAGAGGACGTGTCTCTTTCCATTTTTCTTCTGAGACAAACTCTTCTTTGAACTTTTCATAGGCTCTTGCACGTCCAAATCGGTAATAAAGCTTTCGAAGTGGAATGTTTGGCCCGGGCATTCTGTCCATCCAATCGGCTTTGACGAGTGACAGTTTTTCTCTAATTTCGGCAAAATCCCATGTTTTTGGGAAAAGGAGATCCGTATCGGGTTTGAACCTCCTTTTGTTGCACATACTGACACTTTCGTAACTTGCAATGATTTCTTCAATAGTCAGCGTCATTTCCACTTCCCCGAACCGAAATACCATGTTGTCGCTGTCCCAAAATTTAACCATTGTCCCAATCAAGTCGGGATAAGCCACAATTTCCATTAATGACGGGAGATGGCCTATGTGTCTTTGAACTATCTTCTTGTCTTCTGTGTTCTGGACTATCTTCTTATCTTCTGTGTTCATAAATTTCCACCAAACTTGTAAGTAGGGATGTGGTATGGTCACCATCCGGGTCCTCAAAGGCTCATGTACTGGATTCATCATACAAGAAAAACAGATAAAGGTAAGCTACCCCCACCCCCATAGATAATTGATTTGTTTTAAAAATACATATACATCCTTCAATTAACACATAAGTATGATTGTCTTTTATTGGCAAATGAGCCAAATAGACACAAGGTGGGCTTTTAATGGGCCCAACACGCCTTGGGTGTTGGGTCGACTTAGTTCAAAATGCGCTAAAAATTGGGATTTGGTTTCGCTCTACGCTAGTTGACTAAGAGTGGCTTTTGAAAGACCGGGAACCTAAGTGGACAATTAGGCTGGAATTCACAACAACCATTGGATGCATGACGAATCAATAAATTGCCGATCATTCTGGAAAAGGATTGAGTATAAAAAAGTTCGGTTGCGGTTCCGCAAAACCATCCTTTAATATACTATACATACAAGAGAAGATGCCATGAAATGCAATGACAGTTATAGCAGCTTAAACACGTTAAGCACAAATAAAGGGATAACGGTCTGAAAATACCCCAACTTTGGTCGGATTTGCTGTTGCGATACTAAACTTTCATGAGGACCTATTACCTCCCTAGACTATTTAATACCGTATTTTTTACCCTCCCTAGATTATTTAATACCGTATTTTAAACATATATATTTGCCCACGTGGACATAAAAAATAATGCAAAATTATAAATAGTAATGTGTCCACATGGACACATATATACCTTTAAAATACACTATTAAATAGTTGAGGGGTAAAAAATGCTGAATTAAATAGTCTAGGGAGGTAATAGGTCCTTATGAAAGTTTAGTATTGCAACAGCAAATCCGACCAAAGTTGGGTATTTTTCAGACCATTATCTTCACAAATAAACAATTTCAACAATTAATAACAATTAGTCAAATAGTCAAATCATATGGTTAGAACCTATTCATATCCCCAGCAGAATCGTCATTTCTGTTGTGCCGTAATTTTACTGTATTCAGAAAAATCACTTTTTGAAACGTCCTAAGTATAAAACAATTTGACAAAAATACTTAGAAAAGAGTCGCCACTTAATATATTAAAGAAATCAAGAAAACTTATAATTTTCAAAAATTTAAACAGAAAAATCATTTGAAAATACCAAAAAGGGTTCGGGGTTCAATTTTACACTTCGAGAAGGGTTTAAGCATTCGAAGTGCCACTAACATGCGATTGACCTACGACTTGACTAAAATATATTTGACTATTTTTAGAGAAAAAAATAATAATAATAATATTTTAACATAAAAAATAATAACTTATAATATATTTGATTAAGAAAGTAATTAAATAAATGACGCATTTTATTTCATTTTATTTGTTAGAGGAAGGGATCCAAAATGATACATTCAACTCGAAATACAAGTGATTAGAATATTAATAAAACTAGATTAATTAGAATCATTTTAAACCAATTTAATAAATTAAAACATGAAAACCATTTCTTATTAATTGACTAACCTTTTTTGAGAAAATGACTTAAGTAAGTATTTTTTTATTATTATTAATCAATTGAAAAGATTTTGACTAACATTTTTTAAAGTTTATTTTTTTTAAAAATACTTTAACTTAGAACAATTTTGAAATGAGTGAAAAAAGTGATTTAAATGAAGAAGACCCTTAAAGAATATATCTTTAAAAAAAAATTAGGAAAATGATTTAACATAAAATATATAATATTTTACGATATTCGATTAACTTTGATAAAAATAGTTAAATAAAGAATAATTTTTAAATTTGTAGAAAATAGGATCTTAATTGAAACCACTTGGTCAATTAGGATTTTAACAAAATTAAATTAATTAAAATTTATTTACGTCATTTTTTAGAAATAATAATTTGAACCAACTTGTTAGATAAACCAAGAAATTATTTTAATCTAATTAAAGATAAGTGAAAGTTTTGACTAAAAAAAATAATTTGAATAAGTATAAGAGTTGATAAGAATGAATTATTAAATAACTAACATAAAGAATATGGTTCATCTTTTGGGGAATTTAATTAAATTAAGTCGC
>NW_006239191.1:538636-540673 GCF_000226075.1 Solanum tuberosum | reverse complement strand
AAATAAAATTTAAGGGAGCATATAGGGATGTAATAAGAGCAATTAGTCTATAACTTGGCATGATGCATTATACATTAAGAGTGTAAACTAAATACAAAGTCCTAAATATTTAATGACAAAGACACATTCTAACAGTTTGTGAAGAACAAAAATCAAAGCCACATGATTTTAAAGTACCCAAATTTAGCAAAGCATTGCAGACAAGAACATATACTACAGATACATATACTAAAAAAAATAATCAAACATTTGACAAGACAAAATTAAAAGGACTTTAGAGAAATTGAAAATGTGAGAAGGCCACAATTCTGAAAGGACAAACAAGGGCCATAACAAGGTAAAATAAACTAAAAAAAAACAAGCAGAGCAGTCCTACAATATATAACTATGAAGGCCCAAAAAAATGGAAGCAGTTGTGTACTTAATCAGCAAAATCAGTCTCGACATGATCCGAATCAAAATTATTTATCATTGAGATTGAATGCACTCTAAACAGAAGAATAAGGACTTAACTCACAACCATGGCTCGAACGAGATTCAACTAGACTCAAATACAAGGAAGCAAGCTCACGACATTCGCATACGGATTCAAAACGAAGAGTAACAAGACAAACTCGAATATAGAAAACAAAGAAGTGGCAAGCTTAATCGTATAATAACCCCTTTTAATCAACATTAAGACTAGATAAAGGTATATATAGCACATGAGAATACAAGAATTCCATCACTAGTAACAACATCCAAACAAGAACGGTGATTTCATAATCTCATAAATATCGCACCGAAATAGTGGAGTAGAAGAGGTGAAGAGGTTACCTTTTCCGGGCAGCGAACAGGGACGGGATGAACAAGGAGTAACGACTTTACCACCAACTTCGAATTTCAGGAAACTCCTATGATGACTCCCAACTCACGAACAGGGGAAGAACGTGTATATTTTTAAGATATATCTCTTAAATGACTGTTGCAGCTTTAATAGTTCTTTTTCTCTATAAATTCTTGCCCAAAACAAAATCCCCCCCTTAATGGAGAAGAAGAGATGTTTATATAAAGGAAAATCTAGGATTTATGATTTTTGGGGGGTAAAGGGGGAAAATTCGAATAGGAGCAGGGCCAGAAACGGAATTCTCCCTTGATTTCGAAATTCAAAATCCTTTACCAGGGAGCAGCTGGGTTTGGTATGAGATTTCGTCCAAAATCCCAGAAAATCCGGACGAGGAGCAGGGTTGGCGGTTGTTGTAGAGAAAGCTGCTGTTTTGTTGACATTTCGGACTGTCGTTGCCTTGGCGTTTTTGGGTTTGCGTCTGGGGATGAGGAAGACACTGGCAGGTGGCTGTTTTGGTACTGTAAGGTTATTGTTTATTGTATCATAGCGTTGGAATTGGAAGGGAAAGGGGATGGGGTCGGCTGGTTACTGTTGTTGTTATGTTGGAGTAGTTCTGGGTTATTTTGGAGAAAGGAAATTGGGCCGGGTCGCGGGTATTTGAGAGGGCTGTTGGAGTTGGAAAGTTGAAGAAGTGGTGTTGGGCCAGTTTTGGGAATGAATTTTGGCCCAAGGTTTAGTTTCAAATGGGTTTAAGGTAAAACTTAGTCAAATTGAATTTAATTGGTGAATTTGATTAAAATTTAAATAAGATGAGTTAATATAAATTAATTAATGAGCTTCTTAATCTTAACGAAATAGAAAAAAATTAACTTAATTATAAACTAATTAATTCAATTACAAAACTAATTAACTCGAAATTATAGCTATGACTTAAAGTAAATTAATAGAATATTTAACTAAAATGTAAAATCTTTTGTGATGATTTTCAAATATTTATAAAATAGCGTGATTGCAAAAATATACATATTTATTATTAAAAAGTGATAAAATTACTTTATAATAACTTGAAAGTATTTTGAATTCCATAAAACTCATTAATTCAAAATTATAACCATCCCTAATATATAAAAATATACAATTTTCGAATAATCATAAAATATACTAATTTTATACATCATTATGTAAAACATATATATTATCTAAAAATTATG
>NW_006239191.1:512981-538532 GCF_000226075.1 Solanum tuberosum | reverse complement strand
TATTATTATTATTATTATTTATTCATTATTATTATTATTAATTTAGAAATTTTATAAAACTAATAATTTTAAATCGTTTGAAATTGGAGAAGCTTGAAATGATTAATTTATATTGTGGAGGGTCAAAATTGGGTGTCAACACTAAGCATGACAATAGTTCAGAGCCATCAATTCCAATGTCGCTAAAGCCTTTAGGGACATCTACAAAGTGTGCTCATTGCCACTAAAAATACATGCATAGCGGTGATTGAGTTATGATCGTTAATTCATTGCCACTAAAAATCATTTTTGATGTACTGTACTTTTTGTGTGGTTAATTATAGTATGAGAACATTATAACAAACACTTAATATATTACTTGCCTTCATTTATGTTTTGATTTTAACATCCTTAAACAAGTTGTATTGTTGCCAAAATTTATAATCATGATGGAAAAATAAAAACAAAATGATGAATGAATGTTTAGGGGAGAGGATATTATTTTCTTGAGAAATTAAAGAAGATATTTAATCCAAATATTGCTAGGCAGGTTGAAATTACTTCGCTCAACTAAGATTTTTTCTTTATGTGGTTTAACTATTGAAGGGCGTACTTGTTTCTTCGTTATATTCAAATGCTTTAAAAAAATGTTGTTTTCCTCGGATAACATTTAAAAATAAAATAAAATATATATATATTTATGAAAAAGAAAACCAAAACCAGAAAAAGAAAAGAAGAAGTTATACCCACATTTATAACATTTCTTGAATCAAGATTATTAATTATTTTCCTCCTTAAATAAAGTGTAATCACTCCAATTTCTGGAAGAGAGTAAATGGGATTTGGGAGAGAAAATTCATTTTTAATTTTTCTCTTTGCAATGAGTAAAGTGGTGAAAACGACTTGCTTTTTCTTAGAGTTAATATTTCTAAAGATCACTAAATTTTAAGAATTTATCTAACAAAGTCATTGAAATTTGTTTTGTATAAAAAAAATCATTCAACTTAGACCTTTATATCAATAAAATCTCCCAACTTTGATCTTTGTATCAATAAAATCACTCTTAATCCCGTGAATTTGTTGCGATATATTTTGGTTTAAACATTACCTCACTCTAGTAACTCATGGAATTAATATTTTTTTGTTTTCTTATGATTAATTTAGTTATAAAGAATTTTAAAAAAATAAAATAAAATTGAGAGACCCAAAAAAGAAAAGAAAAGATATTGTGAAGTTCAGCTAAAATGTGTTGGGATTAAAATTAAGAATAATATGTAAGAACTTTATTTGGTTTGTCTTGGAGATGGTCTTTGTTGATGGAATTGGATCTCGCCATAGATTGTCAAATTATTAACTTGAATATTCTGTAATTAGTATGAATAGAACTGTTTTGATTTTTATGTTTGTTAAAAGTTAATTCATTTAGTCAGTTCATTAGCTTTGACGAGAATTGTGGGAGAAAAAAAGAAAGAAAATGACGAAATTCACATTTAAGGATATATTGTGATAGACAAGTCAAAAAAGCATCAAGAGTGATTTTATTGATATAAATGTGTAAGTTGAGTGATTTTATAGATACAAAACAAAGTTTAATGATTTTACTAGATAAATTTTCAAAGTTGAGTGACCTTTGGAGATATTAACTTCCTTTTCGTATATGGTTAAGGATAGAAGATTCTACTAGATTTTAATTGCGATATTTTGTATGTATTGCTTTTGCTTGAAACTAATTTGGAATTTTTTTAATGTAACAAAAACAAATTTGAGAATTATTTGATTTTAAATATAGTTGAATACTATTCTTAAAATGAAACAAAATTCTCTTTTCTTTCCTCAATATGTGTAAACACATAAGTCTGATAAGTATCTTGTGCAATTATTTATGTATTGTTTTTGCTCGAAACAAATTTAGAATTCTTTCTTAATGAAACAAAAACTAAATTTGAGCATGATTTGATTTTTAATATAATTGAATATTATTCTTCAAATGAAACAAAATTCTCTTTTCTTTCCTCAATATGTGTAATCACATTAGTTTGGTAAGTGTTTTGTGCAATTATTTTATCTATTGCTTTTGCTAGTAACTAATTTTGAAATTTTTTAGTGTAACAAAAATAAAATTTGAGAATGATTTGAATTTTAATATAATTGAATACTATTCTTAAAATGAAACAAAGTTCTTTGTTATTTCCTCAATACGTGTAAACACATTAATTTGGTAAGTGTGTTGTGCAATTATTTATGTACTAATTTGCCTTGAAACTCATTTAATTTTTTTTAATGTAACAAAATTAAAATTTGAGCATGATTTGATTTTTTAATATAATTGAAAGAAATATAAAATTTCTACTAAATATGGATTCTTCCAAAATTGGAAAAAATTATAATATGCTTTTATAAGCATTGCAATGGAAATAATCATAAACGTATCTTCATTTAATATTCAATAAAAATTTGAATTTTAGTAATAATGAAATTAATTTTTATTATATTATTCAAATATTTTTAAAATTAATATTTCAATTTTTTTGGCAAATATTTCAAATTTTCACTTGTTTCAAAATTTATCCTTTTACTTTCATAAATTAAAATATAAGAATTTTCAATCTTTCTTTAAAAGAACATTTGTTAATATTATATGGTCAGTTTTTTTTTTTATTTTATAGATAATACTTACTTAAATCTAAATCAATTAAATTATTTTCCTAATAAGAAAATTTTGACTCAAAAAGATTTGTTCAACATAAGACTAGACTCATAACTATATTAATCTCAAGATGATGGAATCAAATTTGATATCAAATCTACCCTCATTTATTTTTTATGCCAAAATAGTACCCATGACAACTAAGTGTTCTCTAATTCAAATTATTTAAAATTTATTTGTACCCTATAAATAGAAGACAATTCTAAGCAAAGAAACGTAACACACAACAACAATAAGAATAATAAATCCATTTCATCCCCCATATCCTAATAAACACATTTCTCCTCATATTGCTCATATTTAGCCATGGTTAGAAAGAAAGTGAAGTTGGCTTTCATGGAAAATAACACTGAGAGGAGAGTCTCATATAGAAAACGCCAAAAGGGATTTTTAGGCAAGGCTCGTGAACTCAACACCCTTTGCGATGTTGAATTGGCTACCTTAGTCAATAGCCCTTACCACAATGAACCTGAGGTGTTTCCAAATCATGAAGCTGCTACTGGCATGTTTACAAAATTTATCGATCTTCCAGAGGAGAAGAAATCAAAAAACATGAAAACACACGAAAAGATAACCGAGAAAAGGATCGAGAAAATTGAGAATGAGCTTGAGAAGTTAAGGAAGGAAACCAAGAAAATGGAGTATACAAACCAGATGTATGGATTGTTGAATGGTGAAGAGATTACCAATAGTAGGCACCCAGAAGATCTCAACGATCTCTGTTATGTGATCAATAAAAACCTCAAACTGATAAATGATGGGATCAAAGCAAAAACTCACGAAGAAGGTTCTACATCAAATGCTTCTCAACCTATTGCTGGACCGATGGATTCTAGTGGGACCAGCTTCGACATGTCATGGGCTCCTCTTTTGGCCCCTTTTGATGCTCCAGTACTATCCGAGATTCCTTTTTTGGTTTCATCAACTGTACCTTGTGGGACCAACTTCGAAAGGCCAAGGGCTCCTCTTAATTTGGTTCCTGATGTAACTCCAACATCTATGGTTCCTCTGATGGCTCCATTAATGGTTCCTTCAAACGCTCCTGCTCAAATACCTCAATTCAAGTTCCCTTTGACGACTCCTCCTCAAATGGTTCCACTTGTGGATCTTTCACAGGTTCCTTCTTTGTTATCTTCACAAAGGTATCCTGAAATGGCCTATCCAATCCTTCCAACAACAATGGCTTATCCAATGCCTTCACCGATGATTACTCCTCCAATGTCTAATTTTAGTGTTTCCTCCAACGGCACCACAAATAGACCCTTTGATGAATATCCCCTCCAAGAGTGAATCAGTGCCAATGGATATCAATGTTGATGGCTCAATAGGCATTCCACAGAGTCCTTCGTTTTCTGAGTTGCTAAGTTTGAACGATGATGAGATAATGAATTTACTTGATGATACATCATTCGAGATTAATGTACAAGATACAAATCACCACCACCACAACAACTTATACGGATATATGATCAATGTCTACTATTTATATTGTTTTATAAGTCTGTTAAGATCCATCGTATTGGAGTATATTTATACTTCCAACTTTAGTTTCTTGCTTTGTCAAAAAGTCTGTAATTTATTTTGCGTATTGAATATGCTTTGTCTAGTTTTTTCACATAGTAGGTTAATTAAAGTTATTCTTCATATTTACTCTAAGAAAATATTTTTTATGTATCGAATTTATCAGGCAATAGGGCCTCCTTGATCAATCCAATTATTGTCATCTCCTTTGATCTAGTCTTGCTAGTAAGAGTTTAATTATAGGTAGATATGTCTGAACTTCATTTTCCAAATAAATTTATGAGCATGACAATAGTTCAGAGCCATCAAATCCAATGTCGCTAAAGCCTTTTGGGACATCTACAAAGTGTGCTCATTGCCACTAAAAATACATACATAGCGGTGATTGAGTTATTATCGTTAATTCATTGCCACTAAAGATCATTTTTGATGTAGTGTACTTTTTGTGTGGTTAATTAAAGTATGAGAACATTATAACAAACAATTAATATTTTACTTGACTTCATTTATGTTTTGATTTTAACATACTTAAACGAGTTGTATTGTTGCGTAAATTTATAATCATGATGGAAAAATAAAAACCAAATGATGATGAATGAATGTTTAGGGGAGAAGATATAATTTTCTTGTGAAATTAAAGAAAAGATTTAATCCAAATATTGCTAGGCAGATTAAAATTTCTTCTCAAAACTAAGATTTTTTCTTTATGTGGTCTAACTATTGAAGGGCGTACTTGTTTCTTCGTTATATTCAAATGCGTTAAAAAAACGTTGTTTTCCTTGGATAACATTTTAAATATATATATATATATATATATATGAAAAAGAAAACCACAAACAGAAAAAGAAAAGAAGAAGTTATACCCACATATATAACATTTCATGGATCAATAATTTTAATTATTTTCCTCCTTAAATAAAGTGTAATCATTCCAATTTCTGGAAGAGAGGAAATGGGATTTTGGAGAGAAAATTCATTTTATATTTTTCTCTTTGCAATGAGTTCGGTGGTGAAAACAACTTGTTTTTTGTTAGAGTTAATATTTCTAAAGATGACTAAATTTTAAGAATTTATCTAACAAAGTCATTGAACTTTGTTTTGTATAAAAAAATCATTCAACTTAGACCTTTATATCAATAAAATTTCCCAACTTTGATCTTTGTATCAATAAAATCACTCTTAATCCCGTGAATTTGTTACTATGTATTTTCATTTAAACATTACCTCACTCTGGTAACTCATGGAATTAATATTTTTTTGTTTTCTTATGATTAATTTAGTTATAAAGAGTTTTAAAACAAAAAATAATAATTAAGAGACCCAAAAAAGAAAAGAAAAGATATTGTGAAGTTCAGCTAAAATGTGTTGGGATTAAAATTAAGAATAGTCTATAAGAACTTTATTTGGCTTGTTTTGGAGATGGTCTTTGTTGATGGAATTGGATCTCGTCATACATTGTCAAATTATTAACTTGAATAGTCTTTAATTAGTATGAATAGAACTGTTTTGATTTCTATGTTTGTTAAAAGTTAATTCATATAGTCAGTTCATTAGCTTTGACGAGAATTGTGGGAGAAAAAAAGAAAGAAGATGACGAAATTCACATTTAAGGGTATATTGTGATAGATAAGTCAAAAAAGCATTAAGAGTGATTTTATTGATACAAATCTGTAAGTTGAGTGATTTTATTGAGAAAAAACAAAGTTTAATAATTTTACTAGATAAATTTTCAAAGTTGAGTGACCTTTGGAGATATTAACTTCCTTTTCTTATATGGTTAGGGATAGAATATTCAACTAGATTTTAATTGCGATATTTTTTATGTATTGCTTTTGCTCGCAACTAATTTGGAATTAATACTATTCTTAAAATGAAACAAAATTCTCTTTTCTTTCCTCAATATGCGTAAACACATAAGTCTAATAAGTAGCTTGTGCAATTATTTATGTATTGTTTTTGCTCGAAACAAATTTAGAATTCTTTCTTAATGAAACTAAAACTAAATTTGAGCATGATTTGATTTTTAATATAATTGAATATTATTCTTCAAATAAAACAAAATTCACTTTTCTTTCCTCGATATGTGTAATTACATTAGTTTGGTAAGTGTTTTGTTCATTTATTTTATGTATTACCTTTGCTCGAAACTAATTTAGAAATTTTTTAATGTCACAAAAACAAAATTTGAGAATGATTTGAATTTTAATATAATTTAATACTATTCTTAAAATGAAACAAAGTTCTTTGTTATTTCCTCAATACGTGTAAACACATTAGTTTGGTAAGTGTGTTGTGCAATTATTTATGTACTATAATTTTTTTTTAATGTAACAAAATTTAAATTTGAGCATGATTTGATTTTTAATATAATTGAAAGCAATGTAACATTTCTACTAAATATGGTTTCTTCCAAAATTGGAAAAAAATTATAATATGCTTTTATAAGCATTGCAATTGCAATAATCATAAATATATCTTCATTTATTATTCAATAAATATTTGAATTTTATTAATAATGAAATTAATTTTTATTATCTTATACAAATATTTTTATAATTAATATTTCAATTTTTTTGGCAAATATTTCAAATATTCACTTGTTTCAAAATTTATCCTTTTACATTCATAAATTAAAATATAAGAATTTTCAATCTTTCTTTAAAAGAACTTTTGTTAATACTATATGGTCAGTTTTTTTTTTATAGATAATACTTACTTAAATCTAAATCAATTAAATTATTTTCCTAATAAGAAAATTTTGACTCAAAAAGATTTGTTCAACATAAGACAAGAGTCATAACTATATTAATCTCAAGATGATGGAATCAAATTTGATATCAAATCTACCCTCATTTATTTTTATGCCAAAATAGTACCCACGACAACTAAGTGTTCTCTAATTCAAAATTATTTAAAAATTTATTTGTACCCTATAAATAGAAGACAATTCTTAGCAAAGAAATGTAACACACAACAACAATAAGAATAATAAATCCATTTCATCCTCCATATCATAATAAACACATTTCTCCTCCTCTTTCTCATTTTTAGCCATGGTTAGAAAGAAAGTGAAGTTGGCTTTCATGGAAAATAACACTGAGAGGAGAGTCTCATATAGAAAACGACAAAAGGGATTTTTAAGCAAGGCTCGTGAACTCAACACCCTTTGCGATGTTGAATTGGCTACCTTAGTCAATAGCCCTTACCACAATGAACCTGAGGTGTTTCCAAATCATGAAGCTGCTACCGGCATGTTTACAAAATTTATCGATCTTCCAGAGGAGAAGAAGTTAAAAAACATGAAAACACATGAAAAGATAACCGAGAAAAGGATCGAGAAAATTGAGAAGGAACTTGAGAAGGTAAGGAAGGAAAACAAGAAGATGGAGTATACAAACCAGATGTATGGATTGTTGAATGGTGAAGAGATGCCCAATAGTTGGCACCCAGAAGATCTCAACGATCTCTGTTATGTGATCAATAAAAACCTCAAACTGATAACTGATGGGATCAAAGCTAAAACTCACGAAGAAGGTTCTACATCAAATGCTCCTCAACCTATTGCTGCACCGATGGATTCTAGTGGGACCAGCTTTGACATGTCATGGGCTCCTCTTTTGGCCCCTTTTGATGATCCAGTACTATCCGAGATTCCTCTTTTGGTTTCATCTACTGTACCTAGTGGGACCAACTTCGAGAGGCCAAGGGCTCCTCTTAATTTGGTTCCTGATGCAACTCCAACATCGATGGTTCCTCTGACAGCTCCATTAATGGTTCCTTCAAACGCTCCTCCTCAAATACCTCAATTCATGTTCCCTTTGACGACTTCCCCTCAAATGGTTCCACTTGTGGATCTTTCACAGGTTCCTTCTTTGTTATCTTCACAAAGGTATCCTGAAATGGCCTATCCAATCCTTCCAACAACAATGGCTTATCCAATACCGTCACCGATGATTACTCCTCCAATGTCTAATTTAGTGTTTCCTCCAACGGCACCACAAATAGACCCTTTGATGAATATCCCCTCCATGAGTGCATCAGTGTCAATGGATAACAATGTTGATGGCTCATTAGGCATTCCACAGAGTCCTTCATTTTCTGAGTTGCTGAGTTTGAATGATGATGAGATAATGACTTTACTTGATGATATATCATTCGACATTAATGTACATGATTCAAATCACCACCACCACAACAACTTATAAGGATATATGATCAATGTCTACTATTTATATTGTTTTATAAGTCTGTTAAGATCCATCTTATAGGAGTATATTTATACTTCCAACTTTAATTTCTTACTTTGTCAAAAAGGCTTTAATTTATTTTGCTTACTGAATATGCTTTGTCTAGTTTTTTCACATAGTAGGTTAATTAAAGTTATTCTTCATATTTACTCTAAGAAAATACTTTTTATGTATCGAATTTATAAGGCAATAAGGCCTCCTTGATCAATCCAATTATTGTCATCACCTTTGATCTAGTCTTGCTAGCAAGAGTTTAATTATAAGTAGTTATGTCTGAACTTCATTTTCAAAATAAATTTCTAAGCATGACAATAGTTCAGAGCCATCAAATCCAATGTCGCTAAAGCCTTTAGGGACATCAACAAAGTGTGCTCATTGCCACTAAAAATACATACATAGCGGTAATTGAGTTATTATCTTTAAATCATTGCTGCTAAAGATCATTTTTGATGTAGTGTAATTGTGTGGTTAATTAAAGTATGAGAACATTAGAACAAACACTTAATATATTACTTGCCTTCATTTATGTTTTGATTTTAACATCCTTAAACGAGTTGTATTGTTGCCAAAATTTATAATCATGATGGAAAAATAAAAACAAAATGATGATGAATGAATGTTTAGGGGAGAAGATATAATTTTCTAGAGAAATTAAAGAAAAGATTTAATCCAAATAT
Organism: Solanum tuberosum; assembly: GCF_000226075.1. Classification (NCBI taxonomy): domain Eukaryota; kingdom Viridiplantae; phylum Streptophyta; class Magnoliopsida; order Solanales; family Solanaceae; genus Solanum; species Solanum tuberosum. Next base: position 529,401 of record NW_006239191.1, on the reverse strand, counting down.
TGCTAGGCAGGTTAAAATTTCTTCTCTAAACTAAGATTTTTTCTTTATGTGGTCTAACTATTGAAGGGCGTACTTGTTTCTTCGTTATATTCAAATGCTTTAATAAAACGTTGTTTTCCTCAGATAACATTTTAGATATATATATATGAAAAAGAAAACCAAAAACAGAAAAAGAAAAGAAGAAGTTATACCCACATTTATAACATTTCTTGGATCAATAATATTAATTATTTTCCTCCTTAAATAAAGTGTAATCACTCCAATTTCGGGAAGAGAGGAAATAGGATTTTGGAGAGAAATTTTATTTTTTATTTTTCTCTTTGCAATGAGTTCGGTGGTGAAAACAACTAGCTTTTTCTTAGAGTTAATATTTCTAAAGATGACTAAATTTTAAGAATTTATCTAACAAAGTCATTGAACTTTGTTTTTTATAAAAAAAATCATTCAACTGAGGCCTTTATATCAATAAAATCTCCCAACTTTGATCTTTGCATCAAGAAAATCACTCTTAATCCCGTGAATTTGTTACTATTTATTTTCATTTAAACATTACCTCACGCTAGTAACTCATGGAATTAATACTTTTTTGTATTCTTATGATTAATTTAGTTATAAAGAGTTTTTTTTAAAATAAAATAATTAAGAGACCCAAAAAAGAAAAGAAAAGATATTGTGATGTTCAGCTAAAATGTGTTGGGATTAAAATTAAGAATAATATATAAGAAGTTTATTTGGCTTGTCTTGGAGATGGTCTTTGTTGATGGAATTGGATCTTGTCTTAAATTGTCAAATTATTAACTTGAATAGTCTTTAATTAGTATGAATAGAACTGTTTTGATTTTTATGTTTCTTAAAAGTTAATTCATTTAGTCAGTTCATTAGCTTTGACGAGAATTGTGGGAGACAATAAGAAAGAAGATGACGAAATTCACATTTAAGGGTATATTGTGATAGACAAGTCAAAAAAAGCATTAAGAGTGATTTTATTGATACAAATCCGTAAGTTGAGTGATTTTATTGAGAAAAAACAAAGTTTAATGATTTTACTAGTTAAACTTTCAAAGTTGAGTGACCTTTGGAGATATTAACTTCCTTTTCTTATATGGTTAGAGATAGAAGATTCAACTAGATTTTAATTGTGATATTTTTTATGTATTGCTTTTGCTCGCAACTAATTTGGAATTTTTTTTAATGTAACAAAAACAAATTTGAGAATGATTTGATTTTAAATATAGTTGAATACTATTCTTAAAATGAAACAAAATTCTCTTTTCTTTCCTCAATATGTGTAAACACATAAGTCTAATAAGTATCTTGTGCAATTATTTATGTATTGTTTTTGCTCGAAACAAATTTAGAATTCTTTCTTAATGAAACAAAAACTAAATTTGAGCATGATTTGATTTTTAATATAATTGAATATTATTCTTAAAATGAAACAAAATTTACTTTTCTTTCCTCAATATGTGTAATCACATTAGTTTGGTAAGTGTGTTGTGCAATTATTTTATGTATTGCTTTTGCTTGAAACTAATTTAGAAATTTTTTAATGTAACAAAAACAGAATTTGAGAATGATTTGAAATTTAATATAATTGAATACTATTCTTAAAATGAAACAAAATTCTTTGTTATTTCCTCAATATGTGTAAACACATTAGTTTGGTAAGTGTGTTGTGCAATTATTTATGTACTAATTTGCCTTGGAACTGATTTAATTTTTTTTAATGTAACAAAATTAAAATTTGAGCATGATTTGATTTTTAATATAATTGAAAGAAATATAAAATTTATACTAAATATGGTTTCTTCAAAAATTGGAAAAAATTATATTATTCTTTTATAAGCATTGCTATGGCAATAATCATACACATATCTACATTTAATATTCAATAAATATTTGAATTTTATTAATAATGAAATTAATATTTATTAAGTTATTCAAATATTTTTAAAATTAATATTTCAATTTTTTTTGCCAATATTTCAAATTTTCACTTGTTTCAAAATTTATCCTTTTACATTCATAAATTAAAATATAAGAATTTTCAATCTTTCTTTAAAAGAATATTTGTTAATACTATATGGTCAGTTTTTTTTTTTATAGATAATACTTACTTAAATCTAAATCAATTAAATTATTTTCCTAATTAGAAAATTTTGACTCAAAAAGATTTGTTCAGCATAAGACTAGACTCATAACTATATTAATCTCAAGATGATGGAATCAAATTTGATATCAAATCTACCCTCATTTATTTTTATGCCAAAATAGTACCCATGACAACTAAGTATTCTCTAATTCAAATTATTTAAAAATTTATTTGTACCTTATAAATAGAAGACAATTCTTAGCAAAGAACGTAACACACAACAACAATAAGAATAATAAATCCATTTCATCCCCCATATCCTAATAAACACATTTCTCCTCCTCTTTCTCATTTTTAGCCATGGTTAGAAAGAAAGTTAGGTTGGCTTTCATGGAAAATAACACTGAGAGGTGAGTCTCTTAAAGAAAACGACAAAAGGAATTTTTAACCAAGGCTCGTGAACTCAACACCCTTTGCGATGTTGAATTAGCAACCTTAGTCAATAGCCCTTACCACAATGAACCTGAGGACTTTCCAAATCATGAAGCTGCTACCGGCATGTTTACAAAGTTTATCGATCTGCCAAAGGAGAAGAAATCATAAAACATGAAAACACAAGAAAAGATAATCGAGAAAAGGATCGAGAAAATTGAGAAGGAACTTGAGAAGGTAAGGAAGGAAACCAAGAAAATGGAGTATACAAACCAGATGTATGGATTGTTGAATGATGAAGAGATGCCAAATAGTAGGCACCTAGAAGATCTCAATGATCTCTGTTATGTGATCAATAAAAACCTCAAACTGATAAATGATGGGATCAAAGCTAAAACTCACGAAAAAGTTTCTACATCAAATGCTCCTCAACCTATTGCTGGACCGATGGATTTTGGTGGGACCAACTTTGACATGTCATGGGTTCCTCTTTTGGCCCGTGTTGATGCTCCAGTACTATTCGAGATTCCTCTTTTGGTCTCATCTACTGTACCTAGTTGAACCAACTTCGAGAGGCCAAGGGCTCCTCTTAAATTGGTTCCTGATGTAACTCCAACATCGATGGTTCCTCTGACGGCTCCATTAATGGTTCCTTCAAACGCTCCTCCTCAAATACCTCAATTCATGTTCCCTTTGACAACTCCTCCTCAAATAGTTCCACTTGTGGATCTTTCACAGGTTCCTTCTTTGTTGTCTTCACAAAGGTATCCTGAAATGGCCTATCCAATCCTTCCAACAACAATGGCTTATCCAATGCCTTCACTGATGATTCCTCCTCCAATGTCTAATTTAGTGTTTTCTCCAATGGCACTACAAATAGACCCTTTTATGAATATCCCCTCCATGAGTGCATCAGTGCCAATGGATAACAATGTTGATGGCTCAATAGGCATTCTATAGAGTCCTTCATTTTCTGAGTTGTTGAGTTTGAATGATGATGAGATAATGACTTTCCTTGATGATACATCATTCGACATTAATGTACAAGATTCAAATCACCACCACCACAACAACTTATAAGGATATATGATCAATGTCTACTATTTATATTGTTTTATAAGTCTGTTAAGATCCATCTTATTGGAGTATATTTATACTTTCAACTTTAATTTCTTACTTTGTCAAAAAGGCTTTAATTTATTTTGCTTACTGAATATGCTTTGTCTCGTTTTTTCACATAGAAGGTTAATTAAAGTTATTCTTCATATTTACTCTAAGAAAATACTTTTTATGTATCCAATTTATCACGCAATAGGGCCTCCTTGATCAATTCAATTATTGTCATATCCTTTGATCTAGTCTTGCTAGCTAGAGTTTAATTATAAGTAGATATGTATGAACTTCATTTTCAAAATAAATTTCTAAGCATGACAATAGTTCAGATATTTCTTGAGTAGCTGTTGTTTCTTGATTCTTGTTGAGGTCTTTGTTTTCTTTGTCTTAGCATTTGTCTGACTCCTCGAGTTATGAGAGCCATTCCTTCACTACTTGCTTCATCAACTTCTTCTTCTGCTTCATAGACTTCTGCATTAAAAGCAACAATTTTCTTTTCCTCATCTTTATTATACCTGTTAATGTGATTCTGTTCATATGCCATGAGATTTCCCCTAAGTTCATCATAAGTCATCAATTGGAGATCTCCATCCTCTAGAATAGCTGCTTTAGTTTCCCAAGCTTTTGGAAGGCTTCTTATAAGTTTTCTTACTTGTAAACCATTTGAGTAGACCATCCCTAAGGACTTTAGTTCACATACAATCTTACTGAATCTAGAGAACATATTCTCAACATTCTCATCATCTGCCATTTTGAATAATTCGTATTCATTTACGAGAGAGCTGATTCTGGCTTCCTTGACTTTGCTGGTTCCTTCATAGGTAACTTCAAGCTTATCCCACATTTCCTTTGCAGTTTCACATGTTGAAATCTTGTCGTATTCTGCTCCGCTAACTGTACAATACAAAAGACTTATAGCTCTAGCATTAGTTTGCAATACCTCTTGTTGTTCCTTGGTTATCTCAAAGGACTCTGGATCAATTTCTTTTCCAGCAGTTTCCTTTCCAGTTAGGCCTGGGATTGGTTTTGGTCCCTTCTTGATTACTACCCATGCTTGAAAGTCATTTGATTAGACAAAGATTCTGAACCTGTCTTTCCAGTGGGAGTAGTGTTGGCCATTGAAGTACGGAGGACGATTTGATGAGTGACCGTCTTGAAGGATTGCACCAGGAATTTGGTAGTTTGCCATAGATCTTTTCTCACGTGTGGTTAAGCACTTTCAAATGTGAGACCTGCTCTGATACCAATTGAAAGTCAAGAGGGGAGGGGGGGGGGCGTGAATTGAAATTTTCTTCGAGTCGACTACTCAAGGGTGAGAGTCAACTGACCTGCAAGTTAGTAATTTCAAATAATATAAAATATGATGACAGAATGTAAAGAGACAGAAAACTTTATCCTGGTTCGGAACACCAATGTGGTGCCTACTTCCAGTCCCCTTTGGTTACAAGGGTTTCCTTAAGAGCTTTGAGTGAATTTGGTGATACAATGTTGGAGTATTCAGTACTTGTCTGATATGCAAATCAGACTTCTTATCTTGACGCAACCTCTACTTGTAAAACCTCTACTAGAGATTATTCTTTCTCTTTTCTATTACAATTGTAGACTAGACAGACTACAAGGTTTTTCTCAAAGATAAAGAAAGCAACAATACAAGTTCAAGTGAAGTACGTGATTCTCTATGCTGAGGGTGTGGATAATTTATAGTGTTGGAGATGGATGATAATTCTGCTCTTCAAGGAAAACCCAAGGGATTTTCTTTCAATCAAGGATTTGTAAGGATTCCTTGATTGAGTGTAATCACATCCATATCAGATATGTTCGTGTAAATATTTTCCTTCCTTCTTTGTGAGAATTTGCCTTGCACAGATTATTGACTTCATGATTCGTTAGCCTTGATTTGCTCCATGTTGATTCCTTCCATTTGAGTGAGTGAATCTTTTAGATTTGTTAGCCTTGTTTTGTTCCTTGCTAATCTATCTTCATGTTCCCTTCATTTTGAATGAGTGAGTATTCTTGATCTGCTCTAAATATATTTCCTTCCATGTTTATCCTGTTGATGTTACTTTCCTTTTCTTTTAGTCCAACTGATCCTATGTCCTGCAATCATTATCAAAACATTAATGCTAACAATCTCCCCCTTTTTGATAATGACACATAATATAACTATATGAGTGAATGTGATCATTTTAACTTCCCTGTTATTTGCTCCCCCTGTCTCTAGTCTCCGTTCTACGCTTCCCCTGTTTAAGTGCATTTCTGTATTCTGCTGGGTATGGTTATATGACTGCTTTTATTTTATTCTCCCCCTTGGCATAATCAAAAAGGAAAACAAAATGACAGACAAGGCAGAGTTTGGTAATATAGATAACAGACAAAATAATCACAGTTTTATACAAAATAAGTTAAAGCAGTTAAGATGAGGAAGACATATCCCTTTGGAATAATGTCTGAGCAAAAGAGAGGAGGAAACAGAGTTTTCAAAGACGGCCAAGGAAATACTTAAGAGTGTTGAGAATGTTCCTGCAGAAAGAGTCGTAGGAACGTTCAACATCTTTTGAAAAGTTTGAGTGCTGAAGGTTCTTATTCAGACAGTCCTGCATGACCATTACATTTGATTCAAGATGGGTCAGACGAGTCTTGATGTCTCCAACTTCCTGGAGAAGAGCTGATGCAGAATCTGCTGACACTCGAGTAGCTTTGGAAGTCTCAGCCCTAGCCTGGAGGGATTCCTTCTTGTGCCATTTGTCATTTACCAGAACATATCCCATACTTGAAAAAGTCTTAGTGTCATAAGTAGCATTGATTTCAACAGGCTTGTAGTTAGATAGATCAACCAGTGAGTCGACTATGATACGAGAAACAAGCAACCCATAGGGTAAACTGGCAGAGGGATTTGAATCTTCAACACTTTCCAACATATATTCACGAATCCAGGCAGCCCAATTAATACGGTACTTTTTCACCAAGCAGTAAAGAATAAATACATCTCTAGTTGAGATATTGCTAAGAGAGCCCTTTCGAGGAACCAAAGTTGTAGCCACAATATGAGCAATGATACGATTTTCAAAACATAAAGACAGAGGACCAAAATTTGATAAGTCAGTATTAGGTTCAGCAACTGCTACTTTTGCAGCTTCAAAAGAGACTTCAAAATTTTCAGGCCACACCCCATTCATATAGGGAACATCATCAAAGAACTCAGAGCCAAAAACGTCTTTAAACATAGAATCATTAATAACAATGCGATTTGCTAACACTAGGGTTTCCAAATCTCCACTATCTTCAGAAATACGGAGGTTAGCATAGAACAATCTGACAGGTTCTTCATAAAGTTCAGGACCACATAGACGAAGCAACAAAGATAGTTTTTGAGTTCTGAAGAGAGAGATTACCGGACTGTGAGAATCTTCCAATTGTTCTAAGTTTATTACTCGTCCTGGCACAATTGGACGCTTCTTGAAAGCTTCGAACTTTCGCTTTTGTTCAACTCCCCAAAATTTTATGCATGTCCTCTGGTTCAAAAGAGATTGATGGATCTGAGAGAGACTTTTTTCAACTTTTCTTCTTGACTGATGAAGTCCTCTTCTTTGAAGAGGAGGGTCTAGCAGAGGATTCTGCTATATCAGAATTAGACGAGAGGGAAAGAAAATCAACCTCAGTGGAGCCGTGATCATTGACGAGATTTTTTGGAGCAGTCATTGAACGAGTTCTAGTCATGGTGGAGAGAAAATAAGAAAGATGGGTAAGGAAGATGAAGGGGACTTAGGAGATTTTGAAGTTTTAAAGGAAAGAGGAAGATGAAGGGTTTAGAAAAATAAGAGAAGAAAAAAAGACGGTAGTCACAAAAAGAGTTGAAAAGATAGGAAAGGAAACACAATCACATCAAAGTACATAATTAAGGCACAAAAAAAAATCACATAGCAATAATTCCTAAAGATTTTCTAAGAAAACAAAATCTTTCTTCAAGTAAAGGTTTTGTAAAAATATCAGCAAGTTGATTTTTAGAATTAACAAATTCTAGAACGAAATCTCCATTTTCTACATGATCTCTAATAAAATGATGCTTAATATCAATATGTTTAGCTCTAGAATGATGCACAGTATATTTTGACAAGCTAATTGCACTGGTATTATCACAGAAAATGGGTACACTTTCATAGCATAAATTAAAATCAAGCAATTGATGCATAATCCATAATAATTGAGTTCCACAACTACCAATGGCAAGATATTCAGATTCAGTAGTTGAGAGAGCCACAGAGGATTGTTTTTTGCTATGCCAGGAAATTAAAGATTTTCCAAGAAATTGACAAGTACCACTAGTACTTTTTCTATCATTTTTGTCTCCTGCAAAATCAGCATCAGAAAATCCAGATAATTCAAAATTAGATGAGCAAGGATACCATAGTCCCATCTCTAAAGTACCGATCAAGTATCGAATAATTCTTTTTACAGCAGTGAGATGAGATTCCTTTGGAGCGGATTGAAATCTTGCACATTTGCACACACTATACATAATGTCAGGTCGACTGGCTGTTAAGTAAAGCAGTGATCCGATCATTCCACGATAAAGTTTTTTGTCCACGTCTTTTCCTGCGTTATCTCTTTCCAAACATGTGGATGGACTCATAGGAGTTCTGAAAGCCTTTCCCTTTTCCATTCCAAATTTTTTTATTAACTCCTTTGCATATTTGCTTTGGTTAATAAACGTTCCATCATGAGACAGCTTGATTTGAAGTCCAAGGAAAAATGAGAGTTCTCCCATAAGACTCATTTCAAATTCTCCTTTCATAAGATTTGCAAAATTCTCACACAATGAGATGTTAGAGCTTCCAAATATAATGTCATCAACATAAATTTGAACAATGAGAAGACTTGAATTAAGAGTTTGTGTAAAAAGAGTAGTATCAATTTTCCCTCGTTGAAAATTATTTCTGAGCAAAAAGGTACTTAGTCTTTCATACCAAGCTTTAGGGGCTTGTTTAAGACCATAAAGTGCCTTAGAAAGTTTGAAAACATAATCAGGACATGAAGAATTTTCAAAATCGGGAGGTTGTTTAACAAAAACTTCTTCATTTATAAAGCCATTCAAAAAAGCACTTTTTACATCCATTTGAAATAATTTGAATTTGTTAAAAGATGCATATGCAAGAAGAATTCGTATAGATTCTAACCTTGCTACAGGAGCAAAAGTTTCATCATAATCAATACCTTCTTGCTGAGAGTAGCCTTGTGCAACTAGTCTGGCTTTATTTCTGATAACTTTACCTTCTTCATTGAGTTTGTTTCGAAAAACCCAATTTGTGCCGATTACTGAACAGTTCTTTGGTCTTTTAATGAGAGCCCAAACTTGATTTCTTTCAAAGTGTTCTAATTCTTCTTTCATAGCTTCAATCCATGATTCATCAGCTAAGGCCTCATCAATTCGTTTTGGTTCAATTTGTGAGATGAGAGCTACAGATGCTTGTTTTCTAATGGAGGCTCTGGTTTGCGTTTTATCTGATGGGTTTCCGATAATAAAATCATTTGGAAAACTTGAATTGTGTCTCCATTCTCTTGGAACATTCGACTTTTCTATGTTGAAAGTTGACTCTTCTTCAGTATTAGTTGGTTTTGAGGAAGTGTCATAGTCGACTACTGTTGGTTCTTGGCCAGTTGAAGAGGTATGAGATATAGGTTCTTCTTCCTGAATAATTGAATCTATAGCCTACATTCTCGGATTAGTTTCATAAAAAACAACATGAACAGATTCTTCAACACTTAGAGTTCGCTTATTAAAAACTCTAAAAGCTCGACTAGATGGGGAATATCCTAAGAATATTCCTTCATCACTTCGAGGGTCGAACTTACCAAGATTATTCTTACCATTGTTGTGAATGTAGCATTTGCATCCGAATGGGTGAAAGTAACTAATGTTAGGCTTCTTACCTTTCCATAGCTCGTAAGGGGTCTTTTTCAGGATAGGTCTGATCAAGCATCTGTTTAAGATATGACATGTAGTACTTACGGCTTCTGCCCAGAAGTGATCTGGTAGACTTCGATCGAGAAGCATAGTTCTGGCTGTATCCTAGAGAGATCGATTCTTTCGTTCCACTACACCATTTTGTTGAGGAGATCGGGGAGATGAGAAATTTTGAGTGTATCCCTGTTGGTTGCAAAATTCCTCAAAAGATTTGTTTTCGAACTCTCCTCCATGATCACTGTGAATGGTGGAAATAAAATAACCTGCTTCTCTTTGGACTTTTCTATATAATACTTCAAAATTAGTAAAAGCTTCATGTTTATGAGATAAGAAAATAACCCAAGTAAAACGCGAATAATCATCAACAATTACAAATGCATATTTTTTACCACCAATGCTTGTAGTTTTAGTAGGACCAAATAGATCCATATGTAATAATTGCAAAGGTTTAGAACTGCTCACAATGTCCTTTACTTTAAAGGACGATCGAGTCTGTTTACCGAGTTGACACGCATCACAGTTATGATCTTTCTCGAATTTGAGCTTTGGTAAACCAATAACTAGTTCCAGTCTAGAAAGTTTTTCTAGAGCATGTATACTTGCGTGTCCAAGTTTTCTATGCCAGAGCCATGGATCACTGGAGATAGCTGTGAGACAAGTTAGCGTTGGTAGATCAACATTGTTCAGAACATAGATGTTTTCTATTCGTTATCCAATTATTGTTATGTCCTTTTCTGAGTTGCTTATGATGCATTGTACTGCATTGAAATGAACGTCAAAGCCGGCATAACATAATTGACTGATACTCAGGAGATTATGTTTCAATCCATCAACAAGGTATACTTCTACAAGATCACATGAAGGGTTGATAGTTATAGTTCCAATCCCTGTGACTTCTCCTTTAGCATTATTTCCAAACCTTACATAGCCTCCATCAATTTTTTCTACCTTATTGAAGTTTTCTTTCTTTCCAGTCATGTGTCTGGAGCATCCACTATCGATTACCCACATTCCCTTTCTGTAGGTCCTCTTAGTACGCTCCTGCAAAACAAATAATTTAGTTTCTTTTAGGTACCCAAGTCTGGTTGGGTCCTGGAGGGTTAGAGTTAACATTTTTGGGTCGCCATACCCATTTGCTAGAAGAGTGGGTTTTGCAGTTAAAGGATTTATGAACAATTTTTCCACAAGTATAACAGCTAGGTTTGAAAGAAGATTTAGCACCGTAAAAAGAGGAATTTTGAGAAAGATTTTGAAATGATATGTTAGAGCGAACTGGACTATGACTTGGTGATTTCTTGACACTGTTTAGTTGCATCTTAAGTTCACCAAGTTCTTCAAGAAGTAAGTCGACTTCCACTTGACTTACTTCCAGAGAAATTTGCCAGTTTTTCTTTTCGTTGGCCAGTTTGTTATATTCATCGATGACCTTTTGAAGTTCATCAGTAATCATGTCTAAAGAATTTTGCAAGTTTATACAGTTATAACAAATTTGCATTCTTACCTCACTAGTTTCTCCTAGTGCCATGAAGCATACATCAGTTGATTCTGAGGGATCTTCTTCAGATGCATTGTTCTTGTTTTGTTGATTAGTTTCTTCTAGAGCCAAGAAACATATGTTAGTCGATTCTGAAGGATCTTCTTCAGATACATCTTCCTCGCTCCAAGCTCCAAGAGATTTTGGATTATCATTCCTCCTGTAATTCATTCTTTTTAGTTCAGGACCGTTTTGCCTGATGTGTCCTGGTTTTCCACAATGATAGCATCGATCATCATTTCTTGAGTAGCTGTTGTTTCTTGATTCTTGTTGAGGTTTTTGTTTTCTTTGTCTTAGCATTTGTCTGACTCCTCGAGTTATGAGAGCCATTCCTTCACTACTTGCTTCATCAACTTCTTCTTCTGCTTCATAGACTTCTGCATTAAAAGCAACAATTTTCTTTTCCTCATCTTTATTATACCTGTTAATGTGATTCTGTTCATATGCCATGAGATTTCCCCTAAGTTCATCATAAGTCATCAATTGGAGATCTCCATCCTCTAGAATAGCTGCTTTAGTTTCCCAAGCTTTTGGAAGGCTTCTTATAAGTTTTCTTACTTGTAAACCATTTGAGTAGACCATCCCTAAGGACTTTAGTTCACATACAATCTTACTGAATCTAGAGAACATATTCTCAACATTCTCATCATCTGCCATTTTGAATAATTCGTATTCATTTACGAGAGAGCTGATTCTGGCTTCCTTTACTCTGCTAGTTCCTTCATAGGTAACTTCAAGCTTATCCCACATTTCCTTTGCAGTTTCACATGTTGAAATCTTGTCATATTCTGCTCCGCTAACTGCAAATACAAAAGACTTATAGCTCTAGCATTAGTTTGCAATACCTCTTGTTGTTCCTTGGTTATCTCAAAGGACTCTGGATCAATTTCTTTTCCAGCAGTTTCCTTTCCAGTTAGGCCTGGGATTTGGTTTTGGTCCCTTCTTGATTACTACCCATGCTTGAAAGTCATTTGATTGGACAAAGATTCTGAACCTGTCTTTCCAGTGGGAGTAGTGTTGGCCATTGAAGTACGAAGGACGATTTGATGAGTGACCGTCTTGAAGGATTGCACCAGGAATTTGGTAGTTTGCCATAGATCTTTTCTCACGTGTGGTTAAGCACTTTCAAATGTGAGACCTGCTCTGATACCAATTGAAAGTCAAGAGGGGAGGGGGGGGGGCGTGAATTGAAATTTTCTTCGAGTCGACTACTCAAGGGTGAGAGTCAACTGACCTGCAAGTTAGTAATTTCAAATAATATAAAATATGATGACAGAATGTAAAGAAACAGAAAACTTTATCCTGGTTCGGAACACCGATGTGGTGCCTACTTCCAGTCCCCTTGGGTTACAAGGGTTTCCTTAAGAGCTTTGAGTGAACTTGGTGATACAATGTTGGAGTATTCAGTACTTGTCTGATATGCAAATCAGACTTCTTATCTTGACGCAACCTCTACTTGTAAAACCTATACTAGAGATTATTCTTTCTCTTTTCTGTTACAATTGTAGACTAGACAGACTACAAGGTTTTTCTCAAAGATAAAAGAAAGCAACAATACAAGTTCAAGTGAAGTTCGTAATTCTCTATGCTGAGGGTGCGGATAATTTATAGTGTTGGAGATGGATGATAATTCTGCTCTTCAAGGAAAACCCAAGGGATTTTCTTTCAATCAAGGATTTGTAAGGATTCCTTGATTGAGTGTAATCACGTCCATATCAGATATGTTCGTGTAAATATTTTCCTTCCTTCTTTGTGAGAATCTGCCTTGTACAGATTATTGACTTCATGATTCGTTAGCCTTGATTTGCTCCATGTTGATTCCTTCCATTTGAGTGAGTGAATCTTTTAGATTTGTTAGCCTTGATTTGTTCCTTGCTAACCTGTCTTCATGATCCCTTCATTTTGAATGAGTGAGTATTCTTGATCTGCCCTAAATATATTTCCTTCCATGTTTATCCTGTTGATGTTACTTTTCCTTTTTTTTTTAGTCCAACTGATCCTATGTCCTGCAATCATTATCAAAACATTAATGCTAACACATTTATGTTTTGATTTTAACATCCTTAAACGAGTTGTACTGTTGCCAAAATTTATAATCATGTTGGAAAAATAAAAACAAAATGATGATGAATGAATGTTTAGGGGAGAAGATATTATTTTCTTGAGAAATGAAAGAAAATATTTAATCCAAATATTGCTAGGCAGGTTGAAATTTCTTCTCTAAACTAAGATTTTTTCTTTATGTGGTCTAACTATTGAAGGGTGTACTTGTCTCTTCGTTATATTCAAATGCTTTAAAAAGATGTTGTTTTCCTCGGATAACATTTAAAAAAAAAAGATATATATATGAAAAAGAAAACCAAAAACAGAAAAAGAAAAGTAGTTATCCACACATATATAACATTTCTTGGATCAAGAATATTAATTATTTTCCTCCTTAAATTAAGCGTAATCACTCCAATTTCTAGAAGAGAGGAAATGGGATATTGGAGAGAAAATTCATTTTTTATTTTTTTCTTTGCAATGAGTTCAGTGGTGAAAACAACTTGCTTTTTCTTAGAGTTAATATTTCTAAAGATGACTAAACTTTAAGAATTTATCTAACAAAGTCATTGAACTTTGTTTTGTATAAAAAAATCATTCAACTTAGACCTTTATTTTAATAAAATCTCCCAACTTTGATCTTTGTATCAATAAAATCACTCTTAATCCCGTGAATTTGTTACTATGTATTTTCGTTTAAACATTATCTCACTCTAGTAACTCATGGAATTAATATTTTTTTGTATTGTTATTATTAATTTGGTTATAAAGAGTTTTTTCTAAAATAAAATAATTAAGAGACCCAAAAAAGAAAAGAAAAGATATTGTGATGTGCAGCTAAAATGTGTTGGGATTAAAATTAAGAATAATATATAAGAACTTTATTCGGCTTGTCTTGGAGATGGTCTTTGTTGATGGAATTGGATCTCGTCATACATTGTCAAATTATTAACTTGAATAGTCTTTTATTAGTATGAATAGAACTGTTTTTGATTTTTATGTTTGTTTAAAGTTAATTCATTTAGTCAGCTCATTAGCTTTGACGAGAATTGTGGGAGAAAAAAAGAAAGAAGATGACGAAATTCACATTTAAGGGTATATTGTGATAGACAAGTCAAAAAAGCATTAAGAGTGATTTTATTGATACAAATGTGTAAGTTGAGTGATTTTATTGATAAAAAACAAAGTTTAATGATTTTACTAGATAAATTTTCAAAGTTGAGTGACCTTTGGAGATATTAACTTCCTTTTCGTATATGGTTAAGGATAGAAGATTCAACTAGATTTTAATTGCAATATTTTTTATGTATTGCTTTTGCTCTCAACTAATTTGGAATTTTTTTTATTGTAACAAAAACAAATTTGAGAATGATTTGATTTTAAATATAGTTGAATACTATTCTTAAAATGAAACAAAATTATTTTTTCTTTCTTCAATATGTGTAAACACATAAGTCTGATAAGTATCTTGTGCAATTATTTATGTATTGTTTTTGCTCGAAACAAATTTAGAATTCTTTCTTAATGAAACAAAATCTAAATTCGAGCATGATTTGATTTTTAATATAATTGAATATTATTCTTAAAATGAAACAAAATTCACTTTTCTTTCCTCATTATGTGTAATCACATTAGTTTGGTAAGTGTTTTGTGCAATTATTTTACGTATTGCTTTTGTTCGAAACTAATTTAGAAATTTTTTAATGTAACAAAAACAAAATTTGAGAATGATTTGAATCTTAATATAATTGAATACTATTCTTAAAATGAAACAAAATTCTTTGTTATTTCCTCAATACGTGTAAAAATATTGTTAGGTAAGTGTGTTGTGCAATTATTTATGTACTAATTTTCCTTGAAACTGATTTAATTTTTTTTTAATGTAACAAAATTAAAATTCGAGCATGATTTGATTTTTAATACAATTGAAAGAAATATAAAATTTCTACTAAATATGGTTTCTTCCAAAATTGGAAAAATTATAATATGCTTTTATAAGCATTGCAATGGCAATAATCATACACATATCTTCATTTAATATTCAATAAATATTTGAATTTTATTAATAATAAAATTAATTTTTATTATATTATTCAAATATTTTTAAAATTAATATTTCAATTTTGTGTGCCAATATTTCAAATTTTCACTTGTTTCAAAATTTATCCATTTACATTCATAAATTAAAATATAAAAATTTTCAATCTTTCTTTAAAAGAACATTTGTTAATACTATATGGTCAGTTGTTTTTTTTCCATAGATAATACTTACTTAAATCTAAATCAATTAAATTATTTTCCTAATAAGAACATTTTGACTCAAAAAGATTTGTTCAACATAAGACTATAGTCATAACTATATTAATCTCAAGATGATGGAATCAAATTTGATATCAAATCTACCCTCATTTATTTTTATGCCAAAATAGTACCCATGACAACTAAGTGTTCTCTAATTCAAATTATTTAAAAATTTATTTGTACCCTATAAATAGAAGACAATTCTTAGCAAAGAAACGTAACACACAACAACAATAAGAATAATAAATCCATTTAATCCCCCATATCCTAATAAACACATTTCTCCTCCTCTTTCTCATTTTTAGCCATGGTTAGAAAGAAAGTGAAGTGGGATTTCATGGAAAATAACACTGAGAGGAGAGTCTCTTATAGAAAACGACAAAAGGGATTTTTAACCAAGGCTCGTGAACTCAACACCCTTTGCGATGTTGAATTGGCTACCTTAGTCAATAGCCCTTACCACAATGAACCTGAGGTGTTTCCAAATCATGAAGCTGCTACCGGCATGTTTACAAAGTTTGTCGATCTTCCAGAGGAGAAGAAATCAAAAAACATAAAAACACACGAAAAGATAACCGAGAAAAGGATCGAGAAAATTGAGAAGGAACTTGAGAAGGTAAGGAAGGAAAACAAGAAAATGGAGTATACAAACCAGATGTATGGATTGTTGAATGGTGAAGAGATGCCCAATAGTAGGCACCCAGAAGATCTCAATGATCTCTGTTATGTGATCAATAGAAACCTCAAACTGATAAATGATGGGATCAAAGCAAAAACTCACGAAGAAGGTTCTACATCATATGCTCCTCAACTTATTGCTGGACCGATGGATTCTGGTGGGACCAACTTCGACATGTCATGGGCTCCTTTTTTGGCCCTAGTTGATGCTCTAGTACTATCTGAGATTCCTCTTTTGGTTCCATCTACTGTACCTAGTGGGACC